>NC_053394.1:245490931-245574171 GCF_905171765.1 Bufo bufo | reverse complement strand
CCCTGATGTAGTATATGGCCAAAAAATAACCACACTATTGATGGTTAAATGCACTTGGGTGACACAGGCTCAGCCTGCACCTGATGTAGTATATGGCCAAAAAATAACCACACTATTGATGGTTAAATGCACTTGATGAAAGCTCGATCCTGATGTAGGATATAGCAAAAAATAACCACACTATTGATGGTTAAATGCACTTGGGTGACACAGGCTCAGCCTGCACCTGATGTAGTATATGGCCAAAAAATAACCACACTATTGATGGTTAAATGCACTTGGGTGACACAGGCTCAGCCTGCACCTGATGTAGGATATAGCAAAAAATAACCACACTATTGATGGTTAAATGCACTTGGTGGTAGCTTGTGCTGGCGCACCACAAGCCACAAAATGGCCGCCGATCACCCCAGAAAAAAGTGATATAAAAACACTCTGGGCAGCCTAAAAAAAGTGAGCAATTCAATATCAGCACTTCAATGATCCACAGCTGGAGATCGATCACTGAATGAAGTCTTTTGGAGGAGTTAATCTGCCTAATCTCGCCCTAACATCGCAGCAGCAACCTCTCCCTACGCTTGTATCAGCAGAGTGACGTGCAGCGCTACGTAACCCAAGCTTATATAGAGGCTGGGTCACATGCTGCACTGGCCAATCACAGCCATGTCAATAGTAGGCAAGGCTGTGATGGCCTCTTGGGGCAAGTAGTATGACGCTTGTTGATTGGCTGCTTTGCAGCCTTTCAAAAAGCGCCAAGAAAGCGCCAAACACCGAACCCGAACCCGGACTTTTACGAAAATGTTCGGGTCCGTGTCACGGACACCCCAAAATTCGGTACGAACCCGAACTATACAGTTCGGGTTCGCTCATCCCTACTCACAAGGATCACTTGTAATGCGCATAGAAAGAGACAGGTGTGCCTTCAGTCAAGGAACTCAGGTTGTAGGGCAGGTCAGGACCAGAAGCCGTCAATGCAGAAGATCTTTGTCTGAACTAGGATCCTTCCAGGAGTGCGTCACTCCAAGATATCACCCGTCTCACACTTCCATAAGGCTCAAAAAAGGAAGGAAGGCGCAAAGATGGTGAAGTACGTACCAGTGGTTGCAATTGAAAAGGGTTTATTGTACTTACAAAAAACACAGGAATAAAATCGTGTTAAAAACAATGTATGCTGCCCGACCCGGGTTTCGCCATAATGCTTCGTCTGGGGCCCAGAAAAATACGAAAATGCACCGTTTTGCAGCCGCATCCGTGATCCGTGTTTCCTGTCCGTCAAAAAAATAAGACCTGCCCTATTTTTTGGACGGACAACGGTTCACGGTCAAGTCAATGGGTCCGTGAAAAAACACGGATGCACACAAAAGATTGGCATCCGCGTCCGTGATCCGTGGCCGTTGGCAACTTTCACACAGACGGATCACAGATCCGTCTGCATAAAAGCTTTTTCAGATATGAGTTTTCACTTCGTGAAAACTCATATCCGACAGTATATTGTAACACAGAGGCGTTCCCATAGTGATGGGGACGCTTCTAGTTAGAATATACTACGAACTGTGTACATGACTGCCCCCTGCTGCCTGGCAGCACCCGATCTCTTACAGGGGGCTGTGATCCGCACAATTAACCCCTCAGGTGCTGCACCTAAAGGGTTAATTGTGCATATCATAGCCCCCTATAAGAGATCAGGGGGCAGACCCCCCTCCCTCCCCAGTTTTAATTTCATTGGTGGCCAGTGCGGCCCCCCTCCCTCCCTCTATTGTATTATTTTCATTGGTGGCACAGTGTGCGGCCTCCCCTCTCCCCCCCCCCCCCCCCCGATCATTGATGGCAGCGGAGAGTTCTGATCGGAGTCCCAGTTAAATCGCAGGGGCTCCGATCGGTAACCATGGAAACCAGGACGCTACTGCAGTCCTGGTTGCCATGGTTACTTAGCAATATTAGAAGCATCATACTTACCTGCTGCGCTGTCTGTGACCGGCCGGGAGCTCCTCCTACTGGTAAGTGACAGATCATTAAGCAATGCGCCACACAGACCTGTCACTTACCAGTAGGAGGAGCTCCCGGCCAGTCACAGACAGCGCAGCAGGTAAGTATGATGCTTCTAATATTGCTAAGTAACCATGGCAACCAGGACTGCAGTAGCGTCCTGGTTGCCATGGTTACCGATCGGAGTCCCAGCGATTAAACTGGGACTCCGATCGGAACACTCCGCTGCCACCAATGATCGGGGGGGAGAGGGGAGGCTGCACACTGTGCCACCAATGAAAGTAATACAATAGAGGGAGGTAGGGGGGCCGCACACTGTGCCACCAATGAAAATAATACAATAGAGGGAGGGAGGGGGGTCGGGGTGGCGCACACTGGCCCCCAAATTTTAATAATACAATAGAGGGAGGGGAGCCGCACACTGGCCACCAATGAAAATAATACAATAGAGGGAGGGAGGGGGGCCGCACACTGGCCACCAGTGAAATTATACAATGGAGGGAGGGGGGCCGAGGGGGGTCTGCCCCCTGCTGCCTGGCAGCCCCTGATCTCTTACAGGGGACTATGATACGCACAATTAACCCCCCTCAGGTGCGGCACCCTGTAAGAGATCAGGTGCTGCCAGGCAGCAGGGGGCAGTCATGTACACAGTTCTTAGTATATTCTAACTTGAAACGTCCCCATCACCATGGGAACGCCTCTGTGTTAGAATATACTGTCGGATCTGAGTTTCACGATCTAACTCATATCCAACAGTATATTCTAACATAGAGGCGTTCCCATGGTGATGGGGACGCTTCAAGTTAAAATATACCATCGGATTGGAGAAAACTCCGATCCGATGGTATAATAGGGACTCCTGACTTTACAATGAAAGTCAATGGGGGACGGATCCGTTTGCAATTGCACCATATTGTGTCAACGTCAAACGGATCCATCCCCATTGACTTGCATTGTAAGTCAGGACGGATCCGTTTGGTTCCGCATGGCCAGGCGGACACCAAAATGACTTTTTTTTCATGTCCGTGGATCCTCCAAAAATCAAGGAAGACCCATGGACGAAAAAACGGTCAGGGATCACGGACCTACGGACCCCGTTTTTGCGGACCTTAAAAAAAAAACTGTCGTGTGCATGAGGCCTAATACTGATTCATGACAAATTAATTGGTAACAAATTAAATTTCTTGGGGAACTTCGGAGAAGTTTCCGAAAAAAAACTTTTCATCTCTAATTATCTCTTCTTTTTTTGATGAAATCTCTGACAGAGCCTCCAATATATATGAGAACAAAACTAGGTATGGAAGGGCTCACACTACAAAGTGATGGAGAACGGAGGGTCCTCTGCTCTCTGGATTATCCTCAATCCAGCAAATATAGAGTGTAACAATAATAAATAGAGCAGGCCCACCTCCTTCTGGTATGGAAAAGATAGAGTCCTTGTATAATGCATAAACATTTATTAGCCCAAATACATTAAAAGAACTGAAATAGAAAATATTTTAAAAGCATGGTTAAAAAAATCCCCCCACCCACAAAACTGTGTGTACTGTATATATGAATAATCTGAGATATGCAAACAAATGGACAACAGCTGCCAATTAGAAACAATGGAATATGCAAACAATAGATAACAGCTGCCGATTCAAAGGTGCAATTGCTGCTGATTAGAAAATACAATGATTCTCAGTTTCAACCTAAAAAGAAACAACCTATGGAAAAAATACTAATGGATATCCTCCAATAAACTTTCTCCCTCATGGAGTGGGGTTTAATTGAATGCTCCAAAGGAGTAATACTGTTTATCAAGTTAAGGACCGGTGTGTTTAAATGTCAGACACACTAGCAGATTCATTAACCACGTTTTCCACTGATATAGCATAGAACCCAGCTGTCAGTAATGCTGCATAGAGATGGCCTTGCAGTTTGCCCGGCGGTTGGTTTGCGGCGAACTTCGCGTGTTCGCGATTCGCCGAACATGCGAACATATGACGATATTTGCGCCCGCCATATGGTTTTACATTGTGAAGAACTTTGACCCATGACACATCCATCAGGTGGTACAGGACAGCCAATTGAAAAGTTTCAGAACATGGACATACCCCCACCTTATAAATAGACCTGATCTGGGCGCCATTTTACATTCAGTCTTTTTTCAGTGTAGAGAGAGGTTGCTGTGTGGAGCAGGGGACACAAATTGGTAGCTTATAGGTCCACAAAAGTCCTTTTTAAGGACTGGTATATGTGTACTATTGATAGGTGTGCAGTACATAAAAGTGTAATACACTTATAATATACTTTCTATCATAGAAAGCATATTATAGTCGATTTGTATTGTGCAGCATTGTGACTGGTGAGCGGTTCTGCAATGATACTACAACTACAAAGAGTGACAAACGCAATTAGAAAAAATAATTATAACTGGTGTGATATACCAGTCGCCCCCCAAAATGACAGATTAAATCGGGGTGTTATATACTAATATACTTTCTTTGTAGTGTATTTGGGTACTGTAGCATTTGTTTGCTGTTTTGCTGCATTCCCTCTGCTACACACAGTGACAAACGGTACTGGAAAAAATTATTATAACTGGTGTGATATACCAGTCGCCCCTCAAAATGACTGATTGAAGCGGGGTGTTATATACCAATATACTTTCATAATAGTGTATTTGGGTACTGCAGCATTTGTTTGCTCTTTTGCTGCGTTCCCTCTGCTACACACAGTGACAAAAGGTACTGGAAAAAAATTATTATAACGGGTGTGATATACCAGTTGCCCCCCAAAACGACTTATTGAAGCGGGGGGTTATATACCTTCTTCCACATACACTGCGCTTCTCTAGAGACTTTTGTCACAGGGTCATTTAAAAAATGACAGGCAGAGGAAGAGACAGGCCCTTCTGCAGGGGTAGTAGGGGTCGGGCAGGAATAAAAAAAATAAAATAAAATTACAGACTCCTGTGCTCCACTTTGCTATTAAGGTAATTGCTTTATTTCAAAGAGCGGTATCCAGTAAAAAAAAAAACATTTTTCGGCAGATTAGCCTTCTTCAGCATAACTGGTTGAGCCGCATAGAGAGAAAAAGAGGCGTAAAAGTTGTAGATACCCACAGTGGGTTGCAGTTTGCTGCAGGAGGGGCTCTATGGCCCTAGTTGGCATGCGCTGTAATAGGCTATGGGGGTCGGGCAGGAGCACCAGGCCGGAGCCAAAGTGGGAAGTTGCAGAAGGTATGTGCGATTACATCAAAGGACGCTCCAGACTTGGTTGAGTGGCTCACTCAGCCTTCTGCTTCTGCACCCTCCTCATCCTCTATATCTACACCCTCTTCACTCTCCGCTGTGTGCACCCCCAAAGACACCACCAACACCTCCACCACCATATACCCTCCACTTGAGTCACAGGAATTATTTTCTGATCCATTGCAAGACATTTCCGATGCGCAGCAATTCTTGGCATCGGATGAGGAAGAGGAGGTAGCAACGGCCGCCATTTAGCAGACTGACGACAGTACCCAGATCAGCCCAAGGCGGTTGGTCCCCGCTGTTGCTGCCTATTCCGAGATCTCTAATGTTAGTTGTGGGGAAGGTGACGTCGATGATGAGGTGTCTATGGACGTCACGTGGGTGCCCACAAGAGAGGAAGAGGAGGGGAGTTCAGAGGGAGAGATGGACCAGCAGATAGGGCAGGCAGAACTTACATTGCACAGGAGTTAAAAAGCAGACTGCTAATGTATTAGGAGCGAGCCATCTACCATGCACGGTCATATCTGGCACTCCCAGGACGCCGGCACATGGCTCCGCAGTGTGGGTTTTTTTAACGTGTCCGCTGCTGACAATAGTGTTGCAATCTGCAGCCTTTGCTGTCAACGCAAGCCAAACACTCACCTAGGGACGACCGCCTTAAGAAGGCACCTGGTCTCCCATCACCGAGCCCAGTGGGAGCAACACCATCAGAACCCACAATGCCACACTCCAGGTGTTTACCGTCCAGCCTCTTCACTTCTCCTTCTCCTCTCTCCTCCCTATTGTCCTCCACTCCACCTTCCATCGTGCCATCCTTACGTTTATCTGGCAAAAGCAGGCTTCCATGGCCCAAATGTTCAAGCGTAAAAAGATGATGACGCCGGATAACCCTCTTGCCCAACGGTTGACCGCTGGCCCGCCAACTACTGCCATATAAACTGGTAGACTCGGAGGCCTTTAGAAAATTTGTGGCCATTGGAACACCGCAATGGAAGGTCCTGGAAGGAAATATTTCTCCCAGAAGGGCATCCCAGAGCTATATGGCCACATTCAGTGAAAAGTGAACTTATCTCTAGCACACAGGGTCGGTGCCAAGCAGTGCCGGACTGGCCATAGGGCAGACCAGGCATTTACCCGGTGGGCCGGGCTGAACACAATCAGCTGGCTGAGTTTTTTTCTTTTTTTTTAAATGAATGTGGCAGCAGCCAGGCAGGAGTGGAGATGAGCGCTTCCATTGTGGAAGCGCTCATCTCCATATTCATCTGTATCGCCGTCCTCAGGACAGCGATACAGATGAATGGAGCAGGGGAGAGGCATCTCCCTTGCCCATTCCTCTGATAGGCTACAGTCACTAGGCCTGTAGCCTATCAGAGGCCGGTGCAGGCAGATCGATGACGTCATCGCGCGCGCCGCCCGAGCCGTACAGCGCGGGACACAGGCCGGAAGAGGCCTGCATCGCATTGCTGACAGCAGCATAGAGGTAAGTATATGAGTTTATTGTTTTTATTATTTAATTTTATACTATACTGTGGCACGAAGGGGATGGGGGCCCTATATACTGGCACAATATAGGGGGGGGGGGGGGTGGCACTATGGAGAAGAGGGGAAGCACTATTGGGCCATATATACTGGCACAATATGGGGGGACACTATGGGGCCCTATATACTGGCACAATATTGGGGGGACACTATGCAGAAGAGGGGAAGCACTATGGGGCCATATATACTGGCACAATATGGGGGGGCTATATACTGGCACAACATGGGGGGGCACTATGGAGAAGAGGGGAAGCACTATGGGGCCCTATTTACTGGCACAACATGGGGGGCACTGTGGAGAAGAGGGGAAGCACTATGGGGCCCTATATACTGGCACAATATGGGGGGGCACTATGGGGCCCTATATACTGGCACAATATGGGGGGACACTATGCAGAAGAGGGGAAGCACTATGGGGCCCTATATACTGGCACAATGTGTGGGGGGGGTCAGCACTATGGAGAAGAGGGGAAGCACTATGGGGCCATATATACTGGCACAATATGGGTGGGCTATATACTGGCACAATACGGGGGCACTATGGAGAAGAGGGGAAGGAGCACTATGGGGGCATCTATTGGGGGCCCTATATACTGGCACGCATTATAGGTGGGCACTATGGAGAAGTGGGGGACAAGAGCACTATGAGGGCATTATATAGGGGCATTTAATACTGGCATCCATTTTGTTGCCACTATGGGGAAGGGAGGAAAGGAGCATTATGGGGGTATCTATGTGGGGCAGTCTATAGGGGCATTTTATAGTGCCACATTATGGAGGGCACTATGGAGACGGGGAAGGAGCACTATGGGGGCATCTTCTGGGGGGACTATATAGGAGTATTTTATATTGGCACAAATTATAAGGTCACTATGGGCACCTAAGGTCAACTGGTGGCACTAAGTGTTTTTTGTAGTGGCACACAGTATGGGTCATTGGAACACATGAGGGCACTCTGGTGACATTGGCTCTACTGGGGGCGCTAAGAGGAGGTATTTATTTTTTTACTGCCACACAACGGGGCATTTTTTGTACTGGTGCACATTATAAGGGGGGGTGTTCTACTGTCACACATTATAAAGAGAATTATTACTATCGGGGCATTATGGTGGGCTTTATTACAACTGGGGGACTATGGGAGCATTATTACTTGTGGGACACAATTACTGTTGGGGGCACTGTAGGAGCACTATTACTACTAATTGCACTCTGGCAAAGAAATAATTACTATTGTTGGGACTTTGGGAGCACCATTACTTTGGGGGCACCCTGGCACAGCATCAGCTTAGCACAGTTCTTTTTGCAGTATAGTTTTGGGGAGCACAGCTTCTCAGTATTGGGGATGCATGATGGGATGTTAATTGGAGGATGATGGAAAAGTAGGAAACTAAGATGTCTGTCAAACTCTGCAGAGACGTGAGATGGCTGAAAGAAATTATCACGGTGGTCTGGTCTGAATGGATAAGATGAAGAAAGAGAACATCTACACCAGAGGAGACGTCACTGATATAAGAGGTATGGGGCGCAGTATTAGGCTACTTTCACATCTGCGTTAGTGATCCTGGCACGCTGTTCCAGCTGAGAATTCACTGGATCAGGCACTGCTGGATGCAGACAGAATGCCCGCCAGCCCCATTAACTATAATGGGGTACGGCAGAGATCCGGCCACAATCTGGGAAAAATGCAGAGAATCAGCGGGACATAAACCGCTGCATGCTGTGCTTTGTGTCCAGTCTATTCCTTGCATTTTCTGCCGGATTAGGTGGCCGGATCGTACTAAGACCCCTAATGTCACCTGGGGAGAAGCTTCTGCAAAAAGCTTGTGTGTTGGCTGAAGCCTTCCTATCTTACTGGTGGCTGGCCCTGCCTCTCAATTGTGCTTCCGGTTTTGTCTCCGCCCTGAGACTGCAAGGGGATGGGGCCTGTTGGGGGTCATGTGATTGGGCTGCTCAGTCAAAAATGCCCGGGCCTATTTTTTGTCCCAGTTCGTCCCTGGTGCAAAGATAGATCTGACCACAGACACGTGGTCTAGCAAACACAGGCAGGGAAGGTACTGCCCACTGGGTGTACCTTCTGACGGCCATCAAGCAAGCAACCCGTGGCATCCGTGTAGATTTGGTGTTACCGCCACGGATTGCATGCAGGCCTGCCTCTTCTTCTACTCCTCCTACTTCATTCTCCCTCTCCTCCTCGGCTGACTCCTCTTTCTCCGCTGCTACCGTCTCTTCTTCTGCGCCCCCCAAGATCCCTAGAACCTATTCGACATGCCAGGTGAGACATTGCCATGCTGTGCTGCATCTGTTGTGCCTGGAAGCCAAGAGCCACACCGGTTCTACACTCCCTTCAGCTTTGCGTTCACAGGCAGATCAGTGGCTAACCCTGCTCAATTTAACAGTTGGTAAAGTGGTTTGCGACAATGGTGCCAATTTGCTGAGTGCGCTGAAACAGGGCAAAATGACACACGTGCCGTGCATGGCACACGTCCCGAACTTAGTCGTGCAGCGATTCGTTGGCAAATACCCCGGGGTCCAGGACGTCTTGCGGCAGGCCAGGAAAATCTCTGGCCATTTCAGAAGATCTTACACGGCCATGGCTCGCCTTGCTGACATTCAGCGGCGACACAACGTGCCCGTCAGACGTCTGATTTGTGTCTGCCCGACGCGATGGAACTCCACCTTGTATATGCTTGATAGGCTGCTCCAGCAGAAACGTGCAGTTAATGACTACCTGTACAAACTCTGCGGCAGGACAGGTTCTGGGGAGCTTTTTTTTTTTTTTCTGGAGCCATTTGATGAGATCACCAAACTGGTCAGTCGCAGCCAGGGCGCCATCAGTGACATCATACCTTACGCCTTCTTTCTGGAGCGTGCATTGCGTTGTGTCATTGATCAAGCCGTCGATGAGCAGGAGCAGAAAGATGAGGAAGTCGCAATGCTGGATGAATTCCCAGGGGGGGCTACTCCATCTGAGACAAGTCAACAACAGGAGTCTGAAGAGGAGTCAGAGGAGGATGGTGCCGGGGCGGATGAGGAGGAGCAAGAAGAGCATGCTTTAAACCTTTCTGGGATCCCTGGTATTTTCTAAGGATGGGGGGAGGAGAACGAGGATGACATTATCCTGGATGATGAGCCAGGCCACTACACCGCATCCAGTTTAGTGCAAATGGGGGCCTTTATGTTCCAGTGTTTTAAGAGGGACCCCCGTATAAAAAGCATAAAGGGCAAGGACCAGTACTTGGTGGCAACGTACTTAGACCAGAACAAACAAAAAATGGTGGAAATGTTACCAACATCACAGAGGGATGTCAAAATGCAGCACTTCCAGGCCTTGCTTCCAGAAATGCTGCATTCTGCTTCTGCCGGTGCTGGCAGAGGAATTTCCACTCACAGAGAAACAGTTGCGGGTACCGGATCCAGCCTCAGGGAACGCCTAGACCGACAGGTGTCCGACTACATCGGGTTAACCGCCGATGTGGACTCTCTGAGAAGCGTCCACAGGCTTGACCTGTGGCCAGAGCTGGCACAATTTGCCATGGAACTGTTGGCTTGCCCCTCATCCAGTGTCCTGTCCGAAAGGACGTTCAGCGCAGCAGGGGGGATCGTGACCGATAAGCGCACTCACCTAGCTCACGACAGTGTTGACTACCTCACATTTCTAAAAATGAATGAGGCATGGATCTCGGAGGAATTCAACACATGTGACCAGTAGACCATGTTTGATTCAATTTCCTCATGACAGCCCACAAATATCCACCACCATCCAGATCAATTGATGGTCCCTGTCTTAGGTAAATACAGCGGCATATAAGGCCTTTTATGTCCGTTGAATGCCTAATTTATGGGGCCTGTACTAGTGGACAACACTTACTTATTTATCCTGTGAACGGCTAATGTACCTCCAGCCACAGAATACAAAGTTCTTTGCTGTCAGATGAACGCCTGTTGGCTAATTTTTGGGGCCTGTAGTGGCCGACACTTACTTATTTATCCTGTGAATGCCTAATTTTGCTGACTGGAATTGAAAATCAATGGGTCTGTAACCATTCCGCTAAATTGCGGAACGGATGCGGACCCATTTTACAGACTTGTGAATGGACCCTATATGTATTTGACATGTATTTACCGGCTGCTGTCAGTCCTGGCTGATTTAGGCCGAGCTATTACACTAAAACAGCAATATTACAAAAACCAAAATACACGTTATCACTGTATAAACGATTTATATAACTTATTAGAAAAAAAGAAATTTAAGGCAACTTTTCCAATAGCATGAGCCTCTCCTCCATGGCCTTCATTCACTCCTGAATGGCCCGCATATCCTGGCGGTTGTCACGGAACCATGAACCAGACGTACAACAAGAGATAAGTGAAAATAAGAAGGCTTTATTGAAAATAAAGCTGTAAAGCAAAAGTCCAAACGGATGGTGAAACCGAGCAGAGTCTTTGCGAAGCCAGAGGTCAGGAACCAGAAGGGTAGTCAGACGAAGCCAGGATCAGGAACCAGCAGGGTAGTCAGACGAAGCCAGGATCAGGAACCAGCAGGGTAGTCAGACGAAGCCAGGATCAGGAACCAGAAGCAGCAGCAGTCTTAGAAGCATGTGAACACAAGAGGACCAAGCAAGGAACTGAAGCCACAGACCTCCTATATATATGAGCTAGGCATCCAGCTCCTCCCAGGGGAAGGAGGAGCCGCAGGGTGGAAGGGTACAAGAAACCCAGGACCCAAGATGGCCGCCAGCACATGTCAAACGAAGGAGAGCAGCAAGCAGGTAAGACCATGACAGTACCTCCCCCTCAAGGGCCCCTCCTCCGCGGAGCACAAAACGGTTTCTGAGGGAAGCGTGCGTGGAAGGCTCGGAGCAAGGCAGGAGCATGGACATCTGCGGAGGGAACCCAGGAACGCTCCTCTGGACCATAACCACGCCAATGGACCAAAAACTGCAACCGACCGCGGACCAGGCGTGAGTCCAGGATATTGCTCACCTCATATTCCTCACGATTGCCCACTTGGACCGGACGAGGCCGAGGAACCGAGGAAGTGAAACGATTACACACCAGTGGCTTCAACAGGGAGACATGAAACACGTTGGAGATCCGCATGCCAGGAGGAAGCGCAAGGGCATAGGCTACCGGGTTTACCCTGCGAAGCACTCGGAAGGGACCAACAAAGCGAGGCGCCAGCTTGGGAGTGGGCACTCGAAGGTTGAGGTTGCGGGTGGACAACCATACACGGTCTCCGACCTGGTAGGAAGGAGCAGGCGCTCGTCTGCGATCAGCCTGGAATCTCTGGCGCTGCGCAGAGACCTCAAGGGACTTCTGGATCTGTACCCAAGAAGCACGTAGGACGGAAAGGTGATCCTCCACAGCCGGAATATCCTGGGGAGAGAATACCTCCGGTAACACGGCAGGTTGGAACCCATAATTGGCCATGAAGGGAGACGTCCCAGAGGAAGAGTTCACCGCCGTGTTCCTGGCAAACTCAGCCCAAGGCAGGAGGTCAACCCAATTGTCTTGGTGATCGGAGACATAGCAACGAAGGAATTGCTCCAAGGCCTGATTGGATCGTTCTGCGGCCCCATTGGACTGAGGGTGGTAGGCCGAGGAGAAGGAGAGATGAATCCCCAACTGGGAGCAAAAGGCGCGCCAGAACCTGGACACAAACTGACTCCCCCGATCCGACACAATCTCCTTAGGCAAACCGTGCAACCGGAAGACCTCCCTGGCAAAAATCGTGGCCAACTCTTGTGCAGAGGGTAACTTCTTGAGAGGAACACAGTGGCACATTTTGGAAAACCGATCTACAATCATGAGAATGACCGTATGGCCTCGGGATGCAGGGAGGTCCACAATGAAATCCATCCCCAGGTGTGACCATGGGCGCTCCCCGGTGGCTATGGGTTGCAGAAGGCCCAACGGAAGGTGCCGAGGGGACTTACTCTGGGCACAAACGGAGCATGCCGCTACATATGCGGCGATGTCGGAACGTAGGGAAGGCCACCAGAACAGACGTGAAACAGCCCAGGACAGCTGATTCTTTCCAGGATGCCCCGCGGTCTTGGAGTTATGGTAGGTTCGCAACAACCGAGTGCGCAACTCCTCAGGCACAAAACATCTGCCGTTGGGTCTCCCAGAGGGAGCACCAGATTGAGCCGCCAAAATCTGCTCACCCAGGGGAGAGGTCAGGCTGGTGCGAATGGCGGCCAGGATCTGATTCGGAGGTATGACCGAAGTCGGAATCGACTCCTACCTGGACAGTTCGGAGTACTGCCGTGATAAGGCATCCGCCCTGATGTTCTTGGAACCGGGTAGGTAGGAGACCACGTAATTAAAACGTGACAAGAACAGAGCCCATCTGGCCTGACGTGGTGTCAATCTCTTGGCCTCAGAAAGGTAGGTCAGATTCTTGTGGTCCGTCAGGATGAGAACCGGAACCACCGAACCCTCGAGCAAGTGCCTCCATTCTTTAAGGGCCTGCACGATGGCCAATAACTCCCTGTCACCAATCTGATAGTTGCACTCCGCGGAAGACAGTTTCCGGGAGTAAAACCCACAAGGAAGCAGAGGACCCTCTGGTGTTCTACGCTGAGACAGAAGGGCGCCTACTCCCGTCTCAGACGCGTCCACCTCGAGGACAAAGGGCAACCCAGGGTTGGGATGCGACAGAATCGGAGCCGACACAAAGGCGGACTTTAGGGCCTCAAAAGCTCGGATGGCCTCGAGCGGCCAGACCTGGGAATTACTGCCCTTCCTGGTCAGATCCGTGAGAGGCTTGGCCAGCATGGAAAAGTCCCTGATGAACTTCCGATAATAATTGGCGAAGCCCAAAAAGCGCTGCAGGGAACGAAGACCACTGGGCTGGGGCCACTGTAAGACAGCCAAAACCTTCTCAGGATCCATGGAGAACCCCTCAGCGGAAATGATGTAACCTAAGAAGGTTACCTGGGATCGGTGAAATTCGCATTTCTCAAGCTTACCGAACAGCTTGTTCTCTCGTAACCGTTGCAACACTCGTCTGACATCCAGAATGTGGGCCTCCATGGATTCAGAATATACCAAGATGTCATCCAAATAGACTACCACACACTGCTGCAACAGGTCACGGAAAACATCGTTGATGAATTCCTGAAAGACTGCGGGCGCATTGCACAACCCAAAGGGCATAACCAAGGATTCGTAATGACCGGTCCTGGTGTTAAACGCGGTCTTCCACTCATCGCCCGCCTTGATCCTTACCAGGTTATATGCCGCCCTCAGGTCGAGTTTGGTAAAGACCGTGGCCCCTTTAAGGCGATCGAACAGCTCGGAAATCAAGGGTATCGGGTAAGCGTTCTTGATCGTGATGCGATTGAGACCCCTGTAATCGATGCAAGGCCTCAACTCACCGCCCTTCTTTTTCACAAAGAAAAATCCAGCCCCTGCCGGGGACGAAGATTTGCGAATGTGTCCGCGTGAAAGCGCCTCCCTCACGTACTCCTCCATGGCCTCATTCTCCGCTACCGACAGTGGATAGACTTTGCCACGAGGAGGAACGGCACCAATGGCTATCCCCACTGGAAGGGTCTCATGAGTCACGTGTGGCGGCAGAAGGGGTCTGCCGTCTATCGCCTCAAGAGCCAGTGGGGAACCTCGAGCCTGCAGAGGAATGGAATTGGCGGCAGCGAACACACTATCAATGAACAAACCACCAGCACCAGAGTCCACCAACGCCTGGGTCGTCACCGAGCCCCCGACCCAGGAGAGGACAACAGTGATCAGTGGTTTGTCAACACGGGAAACCGGGGACGAGGAGACTCCACCCAAGATCTGCCCCCGACAGGATCTCAGGGTACGAGCGTTTCCCGGACGGTTCGGACATGCCAACCGAAAATGCCCACCGAGACCACAGTACATGCATCGGCCCTCGCGTCTCCGGAGTGCCCTCTCCCCCTCGGACAGGCGAGCAAACCCCAGCTGCATGGGTTCACCCCCAGACAAGTCATCCCCAGGAGGCGTGGGAGGAGAGGGAGGCACGGGTGGGACAGCAAACGTAGGCACCAATCTGTTAGAAGACCTCCGCAGGTTCTCCTTAAAGGAAGGTCTCTCCCTGAGTCTGGTGTCAATCAAAATCAGGAAAGAAATAAGAGACTCGAGCTCAACTGGTAGGTCCTTAGCTGCAACCTCATCCTTCAAGGCATCCGAGAGACCATGAGAGAAAGCAGCGACCAGAGCCTCATTATTCCAGCCCACCTCTGCTGCCAGGGTACGAAACTCAATGGCGTATTCAGCTACGGATCGTGAACCCTGTCTGATGGACATAAGGAGCTTCGCAGCAGAGGCAGCACGAGCCGGCACATCGAATACCTTCCGAAGAGAAGCAACAAAACCGGAAAACTCGGCAACCACCGGATTGTTGTTCTCCCATAAAGGGCTGGCCCAGGCCAAGGCCTTGTCCGAGAGCAGCGAGATCAAGAAGCCCACCTTTGATCTCTCAGTAGGAAAGGCATGTGGCAGCAACTCGAAATAAATGCCCACCTGGTTAAGGAAACCTCGGCACTGAGTTGGCTCTCCCCCAAAGCGCTGTGGAAGAGGGGCAGAACCGGTCATACCCCGAAACACCGCAGGCGCAACAACAGGTGTCGGGGTAGACTCTGGCGCAACAACCGGAGCGGCAGTAGGAGCGAGCCCAGGAGCGACAACCGACCCATCGGCAACGGGAGCGAAATGAGCCGTGCGTTCAAGCAGGGTTTGCAACGCCACAGTGAACCGACCCAACAGGTGATCCTGCTGATCAAGTCTGGCAACCAGCGTGGGTAGCGAGGATGGCCCTGTACCGTCAGAATTCATGGCTTGGTCCTAATGTCACGGAACCATGAACCAGACGTACAACAAGAGATAAGTGAAAATAAGAAGGCTTTATTGAAAATAAAGCTGTAAAGCAAAAGTCCAAACGGATGGTGAAACCGAGCAGAGTCTTTGCGAAGCCAGAGGTCAGGAACCAGAAGGGTAGTCAGACGAAGCCAGGATCAGGAACCAGCAGGGTAGTCAGACGAAGCCAGGATCAGGAACCAGCAGGGTAGTCAGACGAAGCCAGGATCAGGAACCAGAAGCAGCAGCAGTCTTAGAAGCATGTGAACACAAGAGGACCAAGCAAGGAACTGAAGCCACAGACCTCCTATATATATGAGCTAGGCATCCAGCTCCTCCCAGGGGAAGGAGGAGCCGCAGGGTGGAAGGCTACAAGAAACCCAGGACCCAAGATGGCCGCCAGCACATGTCAAACGAAGGAGAGCAGCAAGCAGGTAAGACCATGACAGCGGTGCTCCTTCTGCATTATCGCCACTTTGGCCTTCAATGTCTTCAGTACTGTTAGAAAAAAAAAATATATGAACATTATTTGCAATTCTTATTAAACCTTTAAACCCTTATTTTGTGGTGCATATGACTTTTTGATCGCTTGCTATTACACCTTTTTGTGACAAAAGTTGTCAAAAAAATGCCTTTTTGGAGAGTTTTTAGTTTTAGTTTTGAAAGGTATCCACCTGAGGGGTAGTGATGTCGCGAACATAAAATTTTCAGTTCGCGAACAGCGAACGCGAGCTTCCGCAAATGTTCGCGAACTGGCGAACCGGGCGAACCGCCATAGACTTCAATAGACAGGCGAATTTTAAAACCCACAGGGACTCTTTCTGGCCACAATAGTGATGAGAAAGTTGTTTCAAGGGGTCTAACACCTGGACTGTGGCATGCCGGAGGGGGATCTATGGCAAAACTCCCATGGAAAATTACGTAGTGGACGCAGAGTCGGGTTTTAATCCATAAAGGGCATAAATCAACTAACATTCCTAAATTGTTTGGAATAACGTGCTTTAAAACATCCAGTGTGTGTATACGATCAGGTATGATGTTGGCACTGGCAGTGGGCACACTACAGTCAGTGGAAGAGGGCCTGACACACTGACTGGCAGCAGGCAAGCAACTGAATTTAGACTACTGTCTAAAAATTAAATGCCTTATTTATCGGCAAGCTACTGTGCCACCCGGTATCAGTGGTTGGCACTGGCAGTGGGCACACTACAGTCAGTGGAAGCGGGCCTGACACACACTGGCAGCAGGCAAGCAACTGAAATTACACTAAAGTGTAAAAATTAAATGCCTTATTTATCGGCAAGCTACTGTGCCACCCGGTATGAGTGGTTGGCACTGGCAGTGGGCACACTACAGTCAGTGGAAGAGGGCCTGACACACACTGGCAGCAGGCAAGCAACTGAATTTAGACTACTGTCTAAAAATTAAATGCCTTATTTATCGGCAAGCTACTGTGCCACCCGGTATCAGTGGTTGGCACTGGCAGTGGGCACACTACAGTCAGTGGAAGCGGGCCTGACACACACTGGCAGCAGGCAAGCAACTGAATTTAGACTACTGTCTAAAAATTAAATGCCTTATTTATCGGCAAGCTACTGTGCCACCCGGTATCAGTGGTTGGCACTGGCAGTGGGCACACTACAGTCAGTTGAAGTCGGCCTGACACACACTAGCAGCAGGCAAGCAGCTGAAATTACACTAAAGTGTAAAAATTAAATGCCTTTTTTATGCAAAGTCCTGTGCCAGCCGGTATGAGTGGTGGGCACTGGCAGTGGGCACACTACAGTCAGTGGAAGTCAGCCTGACACACACTGGCAGGCAACTAACCTTAGATTAAAGTGTAAAAATTAAGTGCCTATTTTTTAAGCAAAGTCCTGTGCCACTCGGTATGACAGGGGTGGGCACTGGCAGTGGGCACACTACAGTCAGTTGAAGTCGGCCTGACACACACTAGCAGCAGGCAAGCAGCTGAAATTACATTAAAGTGTAAAAATTAAATGCCTTTTTTAAGCAAAGTCCTGTGCCAGCCGGTATGAGTGGTGGGCACTGGCAGTGGGCACACTACAGTCAGTGGAAGTCAGCCTGACACACACTGGCAGGCAACTAACCTTAGATTAAAGTGTAAAAATTAAGTGCCTATTTTTTAAGCAAAGTCCTGTGCCACTCGGGATGACAGGGGTGGGCACTGGCAGTGGGCACACTACAGTCAGTTGAAGTCGGCCTGACACACACTGGCAGGCAACTAACCTTAGATTAAAGTGTAAAAATGAAGTGCCTTTTTTTTAAGCAAAGTCCTGTGCCACACGGGATGACAGGGGTGGGCACTGGCAGTGGGCACACTACAGTCAGTTGAAGTCGGCCTGACACACACTAGCAGCAGGCAAGCAGCTGAAATTACACTAAAGTGTAAAAATTAAATGCCTTTTTTATGCAAAGTCCTGTGCCAGCCGGTATGAGTGGTGGGCACTGGCAGTGGGCACACTACAGTCAGTGGAAGTCAGCCTGACACACACTGGCAGGCAACTAACCTTAGATTAAAGTGTAAAAATTAAGTGCCTTTTTTTAAGCAAAGTCCTTCTCACACGGAATGACAGGGGTGAGCACTGGCAGTGGGCACACTACAGTCTGTGGGCCTGCAGCTCCTCACACACAGGCAGGCCAGGCAACTGCAATATGTATATAAAGGAAAAAAAAAAAGCAGACTAATGTTGCAGCCCTAAAAAGGGCTTTTTGGGGTGCTGTCAGGACGCTGTCCTTACAGCAGAGATCAGATGAGTCTTTCAGGACTGGAGTGGACACTGAATTCACTAGCCTAGCTATCGATTTCCCAATTAAATCAGCAGCAGTTACAGTCTCCCTCCTCTCACTAAGACTGCAGCTTCAGAATGAATCTAAAATGGATGCTGTGCAGGAGGTGGGAGGGTCTGGGAGGGAGGGTATGCTGCTGATTGGCTGGAATGTGTCTGCTGACTGTGAGGTACAGGGTCAAAGTTTGCTCAATGATGATGTATAGGGGGCGGACCGAACATCGCATGTGTTCGCCCGGCAGAGGCGAACGCGAACAAGCTATGTTCGCCGGGAACTGTTCGCCGTCGGATAGTTCGGGCCATCTCTACTGAGGGGTTACTTTGTGTGATATTTTTAAACAGCTGGTTGTTACAGATGCGGCAAGACCTAATATGGGGGATTCAATCAGCACAAGCCTATGCAGGTGCACATCGCTATGGCGAAATACATATACAAAGAAAAAGACACTAATGCAATAGCACTCTGCAACCAGCATTCTGCCCTGCCTCTATGCTGGATGAGGCATTGGTGTACATTTTGGCCAAAGCGTAATAAGCCACTCACCACGTCAAGGTCGCCTCTATGGAGTGGTCCCTAACACTAGTTCCTACCTGTTTATGGGCCATGACAGCCACACAAAGTCCAGGGAATGCAGGTGCAGCATTCACGCCAAGCACACTCTGCTTTTAACCCCGTCTGGTGCCATTACAGCTTTCATCGGATCCAGGGATGCAAGTACCAACATGCATGCTGAGCCCACTATATACTTCTCCTGGAGCCAAATGGCTACTGGTAGGTGCCATATAAGCAGACTCAGTTTTATACTGACTTTAAAACCAGCCTCCAGGACAGATTGACTGGTCAGGTGTGCATGACTGCATGGAGATCGCCACGCCTCCAATATATACTACAAAGAAAAAATATGGGGGATTCAATCAGCACAACCCTATGCAGGTGCACATCGCTATGGCGAAATACATATACAAAGAAAAATACACAAATGCAATAGCACTCTGCAACCAGCATTCTGCCCTGCCTCTATGCTGGATGAGGCATTGGTGTACATTTTGGCCAAAGCGTAATAAGCCACTCACCACGTCAAGGTCGCCTCTATGGAGTGGTCCCTAACACTAGTTCCTACCTGTTTATGGGCCATGACAGCCCCACAAAGTCCAGGGAATGCAGGTGCAGCATGCACGCCAAGCACTGGCTTGGCGTGCATGCTGCACCTGCATTCCCTGGACTTGTGTGATACAAATCGCGAATAAAAACTGAATGCAATGATGTGGAGGTGCCAACTTCTAATATTTTATTCAGAATAGAACATAAATCACGGAACAAAAGTTTAAACTGAGAAAATGTACCATTTTAACCACCTCAGCCCCCAGTGCTTAAACACCCTGAAAGACCAGGCCACTTTTTACACTTCTGACCTACACTACTTTCACCGTTTATTGCTCGGCATGCAACTTACCACCCAAATGAATTTTACCTCCTTTTCTTCTCACTAATAGAGCTTTCATTTGGTGGTATTTCATTGCTGCTGACATTTTTACTTTTTTTGTTATTAATCGAAATTTAACGATTTTTTTGCAAAAAAATGACATTTTTCACTTTCAGTTGTAAAATTTTGCAAAAAAAACGACATCCATATAGAAATTTTGCTCTAAATTTATAGTTCTACATGTCTTTGATAAAAAAAAAATGTTTGGGTAAAAAAAAAATGGTTTGGGTAAAAGTTATAGCGTTTACAAACTATGGTACAAAAATGTGAATTTCCGCTTTTTGAAGCAGCTCTGACTTTCTGAGCACCTGTCATGTTTCCTGAGGTTCTACAATGCCCAGACAGTACAAACACCCCACAAATGACCCCATTTCTGAAAGTACACACCCTAAGGTATTCGCTGATGGGCATAGTGAGTTCATAGAACTTTTTATTTTTTGTCACAAGTTAGCGGAAAATGATGATTTTTTTTTTTTTTTTCTTACAAAGTCTCATATTCCACTAACTTGTGACAAAAAATAAAAAGTTCTATGAACTCACTATGCCCATCAGCGAATACCTTGGGGTCTCTTCTTTCCAAAATGGGGTCACTTGTGGGGTAGTTATACTGCCCTGGCATTCTAGGGGCCCAAATGTGTGGTAAGGAGTTTGAAATCAAATTCTGTAAAAAATGACCTGTGAAATCCGAAAGGTGCTCTTTGGAATATGGGCCCCTTTGCCCACCTAGGCTGCAAAAAAGTGTCACACATCTGGTATCTCCGTACTCAGGAGAAGGTGGGGAATGTGTTTTGGGGTGTCATTTTATATATACCCATGCTGGGTGAGAGAAATATCTTGGCAAAAGACAACTTTTCCCATTTTTTTATACAAAGTTGTCATTTGACCAAGATATTTATCTCACCCAGCATGGGTATATGTAAAAAGACACCCCAAAACACATTCCTCAACTTCTCCTGAGTACGGGGATACCAGATGTGTGACACTTTTTTGCAGCCTAGGTGGGCAAAGGGGCCCATATTCCAAAGAGCACCTTTCGGATTTCACTCCTCATTTTTTCCTGAATTTGATTTCAAACTCCTTACCACACATTTGGGCCCCTAGAATACCAGGGCAGTATAACTACCCCACAAGTGACCCCATTTTGGAAAGAAGACACCCCAAGGTATTCCGTGAGGGGCATGGCGAGTTCCTAGAATTTTTTATTTTTTGTCACAAGTTAGTGGAAAATGATGATTTTTTTTTTTTTTTTTTTTTTCATACAAAGTCTCATATTCCACAAACTTGTGACAAAAAATAAAAACTTCCATGAACTCACTATGCCCATCAGCGAATACCTTGGGGTCTCTTCTTTCCAAAATGGGGTCACTTGTGGGGTAGTTATACTGCCCTGGTATTCTAGGGGCCCAAATGTGTGGTAAGTAGGTAAATGACCTGTGAAATCCGAAAGGTGCTCTTTGGAATGTGGGCCCCTTTGCCCACCTAGGCTGCAAAAAAGTGTCACACATCTGGTATCTCTGTATTCAGGAGAAGTTGAGGAATGTGTTTTGGGGTGTCTTTTTACATATACCCATGCTGGGTGAGATAAATATCTTGGTCAAATGCCAACTTTGTATAAAAAAATGGGAAAAGTTGTCTTTTGCCAAGATATTTCTCTCACCCAGCATGGGTATATGTAAAATGACACCCCAAAACACATTCCCCAACTTCTCCCGATTATGGAGATACCAGATGTGTGACACTTTTTTGCAGCCTAGGTGGGCAAAGGGGCCCATATTCAAAAGAGCACCTTTCGGATTTCACAGGTCATTTTTTACAGAATTTGATTTCAAACTCCTTACCACACATTTGGGCCCCTAGAATGCCAGGGCAGTATAACTACCCCACAAGTGACCCCATTTTGGAAAGAAGAGACCCCAAGGTATTTGCTGATGGGCATAGTGAGTTCATGGAACTTTTTATTTTTTGTCACAAGTTAGTGGAATATGAGACTTTGTATGAAAAAAAAAAAAAAAAAAAAATAAGCATTTTCCACTAACTTGTGACAAAAAATAAAAAATTCTAGGAACTCGCCATGCCCCTCACGGAATACCTTGGGGTGTCTTCTTTCCAAAATGGGGTCACTTGTGGGGTAGTTATACTGCCCTGGCATTTTCCAGGGGCCCTAATGTGTGGTAAGTAGGTAAATGACCTGTGAAATCCTAAAGGTGCTCTTTGGAATATGGGCCCCTTTGCCCACCTAGGCTGCAAAAAAGTGTCACACATGTGGTATCGCCGTATTCAGGAGAAGTTGGGGAATGTGTTTTGGGGTGTCATTTTACATATACCCATGCTGGGTGAGAGACATATCTTGGCAAAAGACAACTTTTCCCATTTTTTTATACAAAGTTGGCATTTGACCAAGATATTTCTCTCACCCAGCATGGGTATATGTAAAATGACACCCCAAAACACATTCCCCAACTTCTCCTGAGTACGGCGATACCAGATGTGTGACACTTTTTTGCAGCCTAGATGCGCAAAGGTGCCCAAATTCCTTTTAGGAGGGCATTTTTAGACATTTGGATACCAGACTTCTTCTCACGCTTTGGGGCCCCTAGAATGCCAGGGCAGTATAAATACCCCACATGTGACCCCATTTTGGAAAGAAGACACCCCAAGGTATTCAATGAGGGCCATGGCGAGTTCATAGAAATTTTTTTTTTTTGGCACAAGTTAGCGGAAATTGATATTTTTAATTTTTTTCTCACAAAGTCTCCCGTTCCGCTAACTTGGGACAAAAATTTCAATCTTTCATGGACTCAATATGCCCCTTACGGAATACCTGGGGGTGTCTTCTTTCCGAAATGGGGTCACATGTGGGGTATTTATACTGCCCTGGCATTCTAGGGGCCCTAAAGCGTGAGAAGAAGTCTGGAATATGAATGTCTAAAAAATTTTACGCATTTGGATTCCGTGAGGGGTATGGTGAGTTCATGTGAGATTTTATTTTTTGACACAAGTTAGTGGAATATGAGACTTTGTAAGAAAAAAAAAAAAAATTCCGCTAACTTGGGCCAAAAAAATATCTGAATGGAGCCTTACAGAGGGGTGATCAAAGACAGGGGGGTTGATCAATGACAGGGGGGTTGATCAATGACAGGGGGGTTGATCAATGACAGGGGGGTTGATCAATGACATGGGGGTGATCAATGACAGGGGGGTGATCAGGGAGTCTATATGGGGTGATAACCACAGTCATTGATCACGCCCGTGTAAGGCTTCATTCAGACGTCCGGATGCGTTTTGCGGATCCGATCCATCTATCAGTGCATCCGTAAAAATCATGCGGACATCTGAATGGAGCTTTACAGGGGGGTAATCAATGACAGGGGGGTAATCAATGACAGGGGGGTAATCAATGACAGGGGGGTGATCAGGGAGTCTATATGGGGTGATCACCACAGTCATTGATCACGCCCCTGTAAGGCTTCATTCAGACGTCCGGATGCGTTTTGCGGATCCGATCCATCTATCAGTGCATCCGTAAAAATCATGCGGACGTCTGAATGGAGCTTTACAGGGGGGTAATCAATGACAGGGGGGTGATCAGGGAGTCTATATGGGGTGATCACCACAGTCATTGATCACGCCCCTGTAAGGCTTCATTCAGACGTCCGGATGCGTTTTGCGGATCCGATCCATCTATCAGTGCATCCGTAAAAATCATGCGGACGTCTGAATGGAGCTTTACAGGGGGGTAATCAATGACAGGGGGGTAATCAATGACAGGGGGGTGATCAGGGAGTCTATATGGGGTGATCACCACAGTCATTGATCATGCCCCTGTAAGGCTTCATTCAGACGTCCGGATGCGTTTTGCGGATCCGATCCATCTATCAGTGCATCCGTAAAAATCATGCGGACATCTGAATGGAGCTTTACAGGGGGGTAATCAATGACAGGGGGGTGATCACCACAGTCATTGATCATGCCCCTGTAAGGCTTCATTCAGACGACCGGATGCGTTTTGCGGATCCGATCCATGTATCAGTGCATCCGTAAAAATCATGCGGACATCTGAATGGAGCTTTACAGGGGGGTGATCAGGGAGTCTATATGGGGTGATCACCACAGTCATTGATCATGCCCCTGTAAGGCTTCATTCAGACGTCCGGATGCGTTTTGCGGATCCGATCCATCTATCAGTGGATCCGTAAAAATCATGCGGACGTCTGAATGGAGCTTTACAGGGGGGTAATCAATGACAGGGGGGTAATCAATGACAGGGGGGTGATCAGGGAGTCTATATGGGGTGATCACCACAGTCATTGATCACGCCCCTGTAAGGCTTCATTCAGACGTCCGGATGCGTTTTGCGGATCCGATCCATCTATCAGTGGATCCGTAAAAATCATGCGGACGTCTGAATGGAGCTTTACAGGGGTTGATCAATGACAGGGGGGTAATCAATGACAGGGGGGTGATCAGGGAGTCTATATGGGGTGATCAGGGGTGATTAGGGGTGATCAGGGGCTAATAAGGGGTTAATAAGTGACGGGGGGGGGGTGTAGTGTAGTGTAGTGGTGCTTGGTGCTACTTTACTGAGCTACCTGTGTCCTCTGGTGGTCGATCCAAACAAAGGGGACCACCAGAGGACCAGGTAGCAGGTATATTAGACGCTGTTATCAAAACAGCGTCTAATATACCTGTTAGGGGTTAAAAAAAACACATCTCCAGCCTGCCAGCGAACGATCGCCGCTGGCAGGCTGGAGATCAACTCTCTTACCTTCCGTTCCTGTGAGCGCGCGCGCCTGTGTGCGCACGTTCACAGGAAGTCTCGCGTCTCGCGAGATGACGCGTATATGCGTGACTGTGCGCAGGGCTGCCACCTTCGGAACGCGATCCTGCGTTAGGCGGTCCGGAGGTGGTTAAGGGAAAAATATGTTGAATCAGAATTTCATGGTGTCAACAAATCCCCAAAAAGTTGGGACAAGGCCATTTTCACCACTGTGTGGCATCTCCCCTTCTTCTTACAACACTCAACAGACGTCTGGGGACCGAGGAGACCAGTTTCTCAAGTTTAGAAATAGGAATGCTCTCCCATTCTTGTCTAATACAGGCCTCTAACTGTTCAATTGTCTTGGGCCTTCTTTGTTGCACCGTCCTCTTTATGATGTGCCAAATGTTCTCTATAGGTGAAAGATCTGGACTGCAGACTGGCCATTTCAGTACCCGGATCCTTCTCCTACGCAGCCATGATGCTGTGATTGATGCAGAATGTGGTCTGGCATTATCTTGTTGAAAAATGCAGGGTCTTCCCTGAAAGAGATGACGTCTGGATGGGAGCATATGTTCTAGAACCTGAATATATTTTTCTGCATTGATGGTGCCTTTCCAGACATGCAAGCTGCCCATGCCACACGCACTCATGCAACCCCATACCATCAGAGATGCAGGCTTCTGAACTGAGCGTTGATAACAACTTGGGTTGTCCTTGTCCTCTTTGGTCCGGATGACATGGCGTCCCAGATTTCCAAAAAGAACTTCGAATCGTGACTCGTCTGACCACAGAACAGTCTTCCATTTTGCCACACTCCATTTTAAATGATCCCTGGCCCAGTGGAAACGCCTGAGCTTGTGGATCTTGCTTAGAAATGGCTTCTTCTTTGCACTGTAGAGTTTCAGCTGGCAACGGCGGATAGCACGGTGGATTGTGTTCACTGACAATGGTTTCTGGAAGTATTCCTGAGCCCATTCTGTGATTTCCTTTACAGTAGCATTCCTGTTTGTGGTGCAGTGTCGTTTAAGGGCCTGGAGATCACGGGCATCCAGTATGGTTTTACAGCCTTGACCCTTACGCACAGAGATTGTTCCAGATTCTCTGAATCTTCGGATGATGTTATGCACAGTTGATGATGATAGATGCAAAGTCTTTGCAATTTTTCGCTGGGTAACACCTTTCTGATATTGCTCCCCTATCTTTCTGCGCAACATTGTGGGAATTGGTGATCCTTTACCCATCTTGGCTTCTGAGAGACACTGCCACTCTGAGAAGCTCTTTTTATACCCAATCATGTTGCCAATTGACCGAATTAGTGTTAATTGGTCTTCCAGCTCTTCGTTATGCTCAAATTTACTTTTTCCAGCCTCTTATTGCTACTTGTCCCAACTTTTTGGGGATTTGTTGACGGCGTGAAAATTGGAATCAACGTATTTTTCCTTTAAAATGATACATTTACTCGGATTAAACGTTTGATCTGTCATCTACGTTCTATTACAAATAAAATATTGACATTTGCCATCTCCACATCATTGCATTAAGTTTTTATTCACAATTTGTTTAGTGTCCCAACTTTTTTGGAATCCGGTTTGTATGATGATTATATAGTTTATTAGTTTGTGATAATTCAGTACAGTATAATTTTATTTTGCTTGTTAGTTAGTGATAGTTCAATAGAGTTTAATATTATTTATTTGTTAAGTTAATGGTTTTAATGTAGATTAAAGAGTTATTGTCCAGTGTTCTTTTTTTTTTTACTGTAGTGTATGTTGTCCCCTTATTGTTGGCCCTTTTAATGTTTATGTACATGTTATGGATACATAATCATATTGCTAAGTGCACATATTTACCCTCCTGGCGGGGGCTGGTGATCTCCTCCTCTTCCTCCGAGTCCTGAGATGGGGCGGTGCTGGAGTGTCCTGCACTTTCCACTTCTACCTCTTTCACTTCTCCCACATCTGGTGGGGGTGACTCAATAGACTGGGGGTCCGGCCTCCTCCTACTCCTCTTCCTCCTCAACCTCCACCACCTCTACGGCCTCTCCGAATGGAGAGGAATAGGAACTTCTGTGAGCACAGAATGTTCAGATTTTAGATAAACAACTCCGAAATATTAACAACATTAGATATAAAGAAATTCCAATATGGAGGGATCTATATATAATTGCAGCGGCTGCCAGCTTTATGCCACATAACTCAATAGAAAATGAACAGCATGCAAACAGACATCCCCTCCACAGTGTCTTGATGAAACAATAGGGAGAGAGGAGACCCATGGGATGGGATTATCTCTTGAGTGTATCATAGGATGATCTACTTCTCTACACCAGAGTTGGCTACTTCTTAATCCCATCACTAACACAATAGAACAAAGGGACAAATAAACTAACACATTCATTGGTAGTCTCAGAGCAGAGTTAACCCTTTAACCCTGCAACTTTAATGGGGAATAGGAAAGATGTGACCTATAAACTCAACCAATAAATCATGATTTATAGTTCACTCTAACCCAAATAGGTCAGAGTGGGGGTCTCCATAGTCCTGGGTCCATAGTCCGTATAAAGGAGGCTAGCCCTCAGGCTTCTACTGCAGACCCACTGATGGTTCAGTCCGTCACTTGTACAAAATCAGTTGGTTACATCCAAAATCTCTATCGCGCTGTGTGTTTAAATATATACAGCTCATCAAGAGAATGCCAAGGGTGTGCAAAGCAGTAATCAAAGCAAAAGGTGGCTACTTTGAAGAACCTAGAATATTGCATATTTTCAGTTGTTTCACACTTGTTTGTTATGTATATAATTCCACATGTGTTAATTCATAGTTTTGATGCCTTCATAGTCATGAAAATAAAGAAAACTCTTTGAATGAGAAGGTGTGTCCAAACTTTTGGTCTGTACTGTATATACAATACAACAGGGGTGAACACAGGCAGCAGAGGGCCCCTGTGGAAAGAATGTGCCTGGGCCCCCTCCAACCACACATATAGAAATAAACATAGGCCATAGGTAAAGATTAATACAATGAGGTGTGGCAGCAGAAGGGACCCGAATTTGTCATTTTCCCCCAATCCTACAGGGAGAGGAAGGGTCACCAGGGGCATCAAAGATAGTGGAGTCCCTTTAGATACTGTGGTGCGTATTAATGTCCCCTTAATGCTCCTACATAGTAATTTGTGCCCCTTTGTGCCAGCACACAGTAGTAATATCCACATTGTGCCCTCTTCACAGTAATTGTGACGATTATGTTCCCCCTCACAGTATTTATGCCCAGATATGTGCCAAATGCCAACTTCACAGTAATTATGCCAGATATGTGCCCCCTCACAGTAGTTATGCCAGATATGTGCACCCCTCACAGTAGTTATGTCCAGATATGTGCCCCTTCACAGTAGTTATGTCCAGATATGTGCCCCTCACAGTAGTTATGTCCAGTAATGTGCCTCCTTTACAGTAGCTATTCCCAGATATTGTCTCCCTTCACAGTAGTTCTGTCCAGATATGTGCCCCTCACAGTAGTTATGTCCAGATATGTGCCCCTTCACAGTAGTTATGTCCAGATATGTGCCCCTCACAGTAGTTATGTACAGATATGTGCCCCCTCACAGTAGTTATGTCCAGATATGTGCCCCTCACAGTAGTTATGTCCAGATATGTGCCTCCTTTACAGTAGCTATGCCCAGATATTGTCCCCCCTTCACAGTAGTTCTGTCAAGATATGTGCCCCTCACAGTAGTTATGTCCAGATATGTGCCCCTTCACAGTAGTTATGTCCAGATATGTGCCCCTTCACAGTAGTTATGTCCAGATATATGCCCCCTCACATTAGCTATGGTCAGATATGTGCCCCTCACAGTAGTTATTGCCAGACATATGCCCCCTCACACAGACCCATTGAAATGAACGGATCAGGATTCAGTCTTGATGATATGCATTTACACTGGCGCTGGATGCTCTGAAGTTATGGAGAGGCCGGCACATCTTCATAACATCAGCAGAACCACTTCCAATTTAGGGGTTATTAAGACCGGTGTCTGAAACGCCATTCTTAATAAATGACCCCCCCGCATGTCTGGGCAACACTTTAAACTCATTTACACGACACGGACCATATGTATTTTATGATCTGCAAATTACAGATGACGCCCATGTGCCATCTGCATTTTTTTGCAGAACCATTAACTAGTCTGCATGTTGCGGACCAGTATGGGACACGTCACATTTTCTATCCTTTGCGCAACAGACATACGGATGCGGAAAGCAAATGACTTCCATGTGCTTTCTGCATCTGTATGTCCATTCTGCACAAGATGGAAAATGTGACATGTCCTATATTTCTCTACAAAATGCGGACTGCAGACCCATATAAGTTAATGGTTTTGCAAAAATATACAGATCGCACATGGACGGCATACATATCTTGCCGATCCGCGGACTGCAAAATACATTGTTAATGTAGCCTCACAGTATGTGGGTAAGGGACAGTCACAGAAGGGCCAGAGGGGGAACAGGTGGGGTAAAAAAAAACAACAACATACCAAGTCAAGTTCAGTGTCTGGCAGAGACAGTGGTCACTGGCGCAGCCTCTGGTCCTCACTTATTTCCTCCTAAGTTGCTGCAGGCCTCACACATTAAGCACCAGAAGCGCTAGGAGAGGACCGCATGTGTGCGGGGCTACCACGACATTAAACGGGGTGGAGCTACTGACATTACCAGATGGGAGGCAGAGCTACGACACAGTGAAGTGGCTCAGCACAGGCCTGGCTGAGCTGGTGTTAAACTCTTCATGATGCTCCCCTCCACACAGCAGGACTGAGCTGTATGGAGGATGGGGGGGGGGGGCTATTACAGATGCAGCTCAGGATGTGCTGCCCTGGCCCTGCTCCTCAGAGCTGCGGATGCCATACGTCCTGAGATTGAAGTCAGATAGTAAGGTGGGCCCCTTCTACATGCTGGATGGTGTGATGATGAATGGTCAAGCGGGGAGCTTGCGGCTCTCTGCTTCACCATTACAATCAGCTGTCTGTGCGTCCTGTAGATGTATAGACAGCTTAATTGGAGGGCTCCCTCCCACGCTGGGCCCCTGTGCAGCTGAACCAGCTGCACAGGCAGTTTGTCCGCCCCTGCAGTACAACCACAGCTAGGTTGAGATGGATGTAATTTGGTTAATTTGGGGCATGTCCCACCAGAAACTAATTAATCAGTTGTAAAGGAATGAAATACTTATTTGCATTACTGTATATACAGTCGTGGCCAAAAGTTTTGAGAATGACACAAATATTAGTTTTCACAAAGTTTGCTGCTAAACTGCTTTTAGATCTTTGTTTCAGTTGTTTCTGTGATGTAGTGAAATATAATTACACACACTTCATACGTTTCAAAGGCTTTTATCGACAATTACATGACATTTATGCAAAGAGTCAGTATTTGCAGTGTTGGCCCTTCTTTTTCAGGACCTCTGCAATTCGACTGGACATGCTCTCAATCAACTTCTGGGCCAATTCCTGACTGATAGCAATCCATTCTTTCATAATCACTTCTTGGAGTTTGTCAGAATTAGTGGGTTTTTGTTTGTCCACCCGCCTCTTGAGGATTGACCACAAGTTCTCAATGGGATTAAGATCTGGGGAGTTTCCAGGCCATGGACCCAAAATGTCAAAGTTTTGGTCCCTGAGCCACTTAGTTATCACTTTTGCCTTATGGCACGGTGCTCCATCGTGCTGGAAAATGCATTGTTCTTCACCAAACTGTTGTTGGATTGTTGGAAGAAGTTGCTGTTGGAGGGTGTTTTGGTACCATTCTTTATTCATGGCTGTGTTTTTGGGTAAAATTGTGAGTGAGCCCACTCCCTTGGATGAGAAGCCTCCCCACACATGAATGGTCTCAGGATGCTTTACTGTTGGCATGACACAGGACTGATGGTAGCGCTCACCTTTTCTTCTCCGGACAAGCCTTTTTCCAGATGCCCCAAACAATCGGAAAGAGGCTTCATCGGAGAATATGACTTTGCCCCAGTCCTCAGCAGTCCATTCACCATACTTTCTGCAGAAGATCAATCTGTCCCTGATGTTTTTTTTGGAGAGAAGTGGCTTCTTTGCTGCCCTTCTTGACACCAGGCCATCTTCCAAAAGTCTTCGCCTCGCTGTGCGTGCAGATGCGCTCACACCTGCCTGCTGCCATTCCTGAGCAAGCTCTGCACTGGTGGCACTCCGATCCCGCAGCTGAATCCTCTTTAGGAGACGATACTGGCTTTACTGTCTTCACTAACTATTGCATAGTCTGTTCATTTGTGTGCCTTTAGCACCATCTAGTGACCTTTATCTGTAAGTGCATCTTTTGCCTTGTTAAGTTATGCATATTAATTAGGTCATCTGACTTCCTGCTCACAGTGCTTTCTGGGAAAGAGACAGGCTCCTGCTTCCTTTTCTCCTCACCTCTTGGAAGGAGCAGCTACACATTGTGTGTCTCTTACTAAAGCATCGTAGGTAAGGGATTAATTAATGTGTAAGTTTTGTGTACACTGTACTGTATATTCAGTTCTTGTATGTTCATTTTCTTATAGTTTACCTTATCTACTGCCGGTTAATAAAAACCACAGACTACAGCAACAAGTCTCATCTTATTAACTAGTAGAATGGTGATATCTGCCTGTTGAACTGCATACAGACCCCGGGAGTACATGTTGTGAGAACAGGACAGTAAATGACGACTTTTAGCGAGAGAGACGCACCTGACTACACAGAAGTCTGTTACGGTCCACGCAATATCTGCAAACGGACACCACAGCGACTTCTATACAGTCCAGTGCTGCAAGGGGTTAGCCGCTTCAAGCAATGTAGACACATTTGATTGCATACTGTGACCGCTCTCTAAGCACAGCGACCGGCATTCCACAGCACAGTAGTCTCCACGCAGTTAAGTGTCTTCACCAACACCATGTCGCGTAGCACAGTATCAAGCTACAAGACAAGATCAAGGAAGGATGGTTCCACTAAGTCGTCTTCCGTTAGCAATGCGGCTGTCATTGCCCGCGCAAAGGCAGAAGGCGCGAAGGTCAAAGCAGCCTTTGCCGAACAAGAAATGAAGATGAAAGAAGAAAAGGCACAGCTGGAAATGAAGATGAAAGAAGAAAAGGCTGAGAAAGCAAAGCAACAGGCTTCAATAGACATGCAAAAGGTCCTCTTAGATGCAAAGCTAGAGAAACTCGCTGTAGAGAAAGAAACGGCAGCCGCCATAGCTTAAGCAGAGTTCTTAGAAGCAATGGAATACCCGAAAACCGGAAGTCACCGCAGTGTGCTTAGCCCAGAACTCGGCCAGCAAGATCCTGTACAACGCACTTCAGAGTACGTCCGTCAACACTCTAGACCAAACCGCAATGCTGATCCATTCCCAGGAACCGAAGATGTCACCTATGCCACAGAAGAATCATACTGTCCAAAAGAAAGAGTCACACTCGGATCCCAGTCCTACAAACAAGAGAGCCCAGAGCCATGTGACAAAACTCCAGCTAACTTCCCTGCACACCAAGGAAGCCAGCTTCCAGTCCGGCCTGCAGAACCACCTTATCCCACAAGACGATATGACATGGGCTGGCCTAAGTCAGAGACTCCATACAGGTATGACCACCCGCCGCACTGTCACCGTAACTTTCCACCTCCAACTAACCTTAGTAGTAACCATAGCACAATAGACTTTGCCAGGTTCTTTACTAAACGAGAGCTAGTTACAAAGGGACTGGCGAAGTTCAGTGATCGCCCTGAAAACTATAGAGCATGGCGGGCCTCCTTTTATAACATTACAAAAGACTTGGGTCTGTCACACAGTGAGGAGATAGACTTCCTTGTAGATCGGCTTGGAAAAGACTCTGTAGAACATGCCAAGAGAATCAGGGATATTAATATAAACTACCCAGAGATTGGCCTAAAAATTATCTGGGATAGACTTGATGGATTGTTATGGTTCTGCAGAGGTCATAGAGGACACGTTGTTTAAAAGAATTGACAAATTCCCTAAAATATCTAGCAAAGGGTTCCAGAAACTTAGGGATTTAAGTGACCTACTGATGGAATTACAGGTTGCCAAAGCTGAAGAGGATTTACCGGGGCTTGCTTTCCTCGACACTGCCAGAGGTGTCAAGCCTATTGTATTGAAGCTTCCCCACAACCTGCAGGAGAAATGGGTCTCCCACGGGTCAAGGTACAAACATATCCACAATGTGCCATTCCCTCCCTTCAGTGTGTTTGTTGACTTCGTAAGGCTAGAAGCTAATATTCGTAATGACCCTAGCTTTGATCTATCACAGTCTTGTGCCACTCACTATGACCACAGACCACACAAAGGATCAGTGGCAGTGCACAAAACTAACATTTCACCTGCAGATTCTTACAGGCATTACAGCTCCGCCAGCCACGAAACAGTCAAATATCCTGGTAAGCAGTGCCCTCTACACAAGAAGCCACACCCTCTTCTGAAGTGCAGAGCCTTTAGAGAAATGTCCATAGGAGATCGCAAAGCCTTCCTCAAGGAGAACCGCATTTGCTACAAGTGCTGCTCATCAACATCACATATTGCCAAAGACTGTCAGGTTAGTGTAAAATGCACAGAATGCAACAACTCAGATCACAACACGGCCCTACATCCTGGGCCTTTCCCATGGACCTCATCACAGAGTAACAGTGCCAGAGAGCATGGCGGGGAGGAAAGTAACTCTGAAGCTAACCCACCAGCAGTTACTTCCCAATGCACTGAAGTCTGTAAAGGACTCATAGGCGGCAGGACCTGCTCAAAAATCTGCCTTACAAAAGTATACCCAAAGGACTGCAGAGACAAAGCCATCAATGTTTACGCTATCCTAGATGACCAAAGTAATGCGTCCCTAGCCAAATCTACTTTCTTTGACATTTTCAACATCAAAGGGGCTAACACTCCTTATTCTCTAAAGACTTGTGTGGGTACTGTAGAAACAGCGGGGAGGAGAGCTAGTGGCTACCTAATTGAATCCATAGATGGTAAAACGTGTCTTTCCTTACCAACTATTACTGAATGTAACCAAATCCCTGATAATAGACACGAGATCCCTACACCAGAGGTAGCCATACATCACCCCCATTTACAGCGTATAGCCCATCTCTTACCAAAACTCGATCCTAACGCTCAGATAATCCTACTCCTAGGGAGAGATATCTTACAAGTTCATAAAACTAGAGAACAGATTAATGGCCCACATCATGCTCCTTATGCCCAAAGGCATGACCTAGGATGGGTCATAGTAGGAGATGTTTGCTTAGGAAGCATACACAAACCAACCTCCATTAATAGCATGCTCACAAGCACATTAGATAATGGACATCCCTCTATTTTCCAACCATGTAAAAACAACTTCCTCATAAAGGAACTGCCACATAGTACTCAACTACCTTGTTCTTTCATAGACTCTGTAGACCACGACATAGCTTGTGACAGTGACGAAGACCACTTAGGTTGCTCAGTGTTCCAAAGGACCAAGGAGGACAATCAGGTAGCAATGTCCCACGAAGACAGATTGTTTTTAGAAACCATGCAAAAGGAAATCACTAAGGATGAAACAAATAGTTGGGTCGCACCCCTTCCCTTCAGGCCTCAAAGACAACGTTTGCCTAACAACAGAGAGCAAATCTACAGATGTTTTGTCTCTCTAAGACGTAGCTTCCACAAGAAGCCAGAAATGAAAGATCACTTCTTTACTTTCATGAGGAAAATATTTGAGAACGGTCATGCTGAGGTAGCTCCCACCCTTAAAAACTCAGAAGAATGTTGGTATTTACCCATATTCGGGGTTTACCACCCAAAGAAACCAGGTCAAATTAGAGTAGTGTTTGACTCTAGTGCTAAATATGAAGGCGTCTCCTTAAACGACGTCCTGCTCTCAGGTCCAGATCTTAACAACAAGCTCCTAGGAGTACTGCTTCGTTTTCGTAAAGACTCTGTTGCCTTCATGGCGGACATTCAGCAGATGTTTCATTGCTTTCTCGTTAAAGAGGAACACAGAAACTTCTTAAGATTTCTTTGGTTTATTGACAATGACCCCACAAAAGATATCGCGGAGTACCGCATGCGGGTACATATCTTTGGCAACAGCCCCTCTCCTGCAGTTGCAACTTATGGTCTCAGACACTTTTCTCAGGAAGGCGAACTAGAATATGGGTCAGACGTCAGACAATTCGTAGAAAGAGACTTTTATGTAGATGACTGTCTAAAATCACTACCCACTGTTGAGGGCGCAGTAAGTCTCCTTAAGAGAGCTCAAGAAATGCTTGCATGCTCAAACCTGAGACTCCACAAAATAGCCTCCAATAGTAAGCAGCTGATAGAAGCATTTCCCTCTCAAGACCACTCAAACGACCTACAGAGTTTAGACTTAGGGACTGACTCCCTTCCTATACAACGTAGCCTTGGTCTTCTCTGGGATCTAAAATCAGACACGTTTACCTTCCAAGTCAGCCAGGAAGAGAAGCCCTTTACCCGTAGAGATGTCCTGTCTGCCATAAACAGTCTTTATGATCCCTTGGGATTCACGGCCCCCGTTACAATCCAAGGCAAATCACTACTTAGAGACCTAACTCAGGAGACATTGGATTGGGATCACCTACTTTCCCCTGAAAAAAGAAACATATGGATAGAGTGGAGAAACTCCCTAAAGACTTTATCTAACCTGCATGTTCCACGTTCTTACGCTCCTGTGCCATCCACAGAAGTAAAAACACAAAGACTTTATGTATTCTCTGACTCGTCCGTCAAAGCAATTGCCGCTGTAGTTTACCTTAAAACTATAGACAACAAATGTCAGTGCCACACAGGGTTTGTCATGGGCAAAGCAAAACTCGCACCACTTCTCGAACATACAATACCCAGGTTAGAACTCTGTGCCGCTGTACTAGCCGTTGAACTAGCTGAATTAATTACATCAGAGATAAACCTAGAGATTCGAGACACCGAGTTTTATACAGACAGTAAAGTGGTCTTGGGCAACATTTACAACCAAACTAGGCGTTTTTACGTTTACGTTAACAACCGAGTGTTAAGAATCTGGAGGTCCACTTTCCCAAAGCAATGGCACTTTGTACCTACTGACCATGACCCAGCAGACTTAGCAACCAGGTCAGTTGCTGCCAGTCACCTTAAGGACACAGTTTGGTTCACGGGTCCTGCTTTTCTATACAACGCAGAACATTCTTCTGCCTGTGACTCATATGAGCTGTTAGATGCAGATTCTGACAAAGAAATCCGCCCCCAGGTATCTGTGCTACTTACTGTAAATTCGAACAATCAGCTCGGTAGCCACAGTTTCATCAGGTTTTCCACCTGGAAGTCACTTGTGCGAGCTATCACCTGCTTAGCACACGCAGCCCGTTCCTTCAAGCATGCCCCATTTGTTATGCAATGTAACTGCAAAGGTTGGCACCATTGTAAGAATGGATACTCAGTAAGTGAGCTAGAACAATCGAAAAATCGAATTATTTGTTCCATGCAACAAGAGACATTCGCCAATGAACTCTACTGCATCAACAACAAATAACCTGTGTCAAAAGACAGTGTGTTAGTGAAGCTCGATCCAGTCCTTGATGAGAATGGTCTGCTAAGAGTGGGAGGGCGGCTTAACCACCTCAGCCCCCATGGCTTAAACACCCTGAAAGACCAGGCCACTTTTTACACTTCTGACCTACACTACTTTCACCATTTATTGCTCGGTCATGCAACTTACCACCCAAATGAATTTTACCTCCTTTTCTTCTCACTAATAGAGCTTTCATTTGGTGGTATTTCATTGCTGCTGACATTTTTACTTTTTTTGTTATTAATCTAAATTTAACGATTTTTTTGCAAAAAAATGACATTTTTCACTTTCAGTTGTAAAATTTTGCAAAAAAAACAAGATCCATATATAAATTTTGCTCTAAATTTATTGTTCTACATGTCTTTGATAAAAAAAAAATGTTTGGGTAACAAAAAAAATGGTTTGGGTAAAAGTTATAGCGTTTACAAACTATGGTACAAAAATGTGAATTTCCGCTTTTTGAAGCAGCTCTGACTTTCTGAGCACCTGTCATGTTTCCTGAGGTTCTACAATGGCCAGACAGTACAAACACCCCACAAATGACCCCATTTCGGAAAGTAGACACCCTAAGGTATTCGCTGATGGGCCTAGTGAGTTCATAGAAATTTTTATTTTTTGTCACAAGTTAGCGGAAAATGATGATTTTTTTTTTTTTTTTTCTTACAAAGTCTCATATTCCACTAACTTGTGACAAAAAATAAGAACTTCCATGAACTCACTATGCACATCAGCGAATACCTTGGGATGTCTTCTTTCCAAAATGGGGTCACTTGTGGGGTAGTTATACTGCCCTGGCATTCTAGGGGCCCAAATGTGTGGTAAGGAGTTTGAAATCAAATTCTGTAAAAAATGGCTGGTGAAATCCGAAAGGTGCTCTTTGGAATGTGGGCCCCTTTGCCCACCTAGGCTGCAAAAAAGTGTCACACATGTGGTATCTCCGTATTCAGGAGAAGTTAAGGAATGTGTTTTGGGGTGTCATTTTACATATACCCATGCTGGGTGAGAGAAATATCTTGGCAAAAGACAACTTTGCATAAAAAAAAATGGTAAAAGTTGTCTTTTGCCAAGATATTTCTCTCACCCAGCATGGGTATATGTAAAATGACACCCCAAAACACATTCCCCAACTTCTCCTGAATACGGAGATACCAGATGTGTGACACTTTTTTGCAGCCTAGGTGGGCAAAGGGGCCCATATTCCAAAGAGCACCTTTCGGATTTCACTGGTCATTTTTTACAGAATTTGATTTCAAACTCCTTACCACACATTTGGGCCCCTAGAATGCCAGGGCAGTATAACTACCCCACAAGTGACCCCATTTTGGAAAGAAGACACCCCAAGGTATTCGCTGATGGGCATAGTGAGTTCATGGAAGTTTTTATTTTTTGTCACAAGTTAGTGGAATATGAGACTTTGTAAGAAAAAAAAAAAAAATCATTATTTTCCACTAACTTGTGACAAAAAATAAAAACTTCCATGAACTCACTATGCCCATCAGCGAATACCTTGGGATGTCTTCTTTCCAAAATGGGGTCACTTGTGGGGTAGTTATACTGCCCTGGCATTCTAGGGGCCCAAATGTGTGGTAAGGAGTTTGAAATCAAATTCTGTAAAAAAATGGCCAGTGAAATCCGAAAGGTGCTCTTTGGAATATGGGCCCCTTTGCCCACCTAGGCTGCAAAAAAGTGTCACACATGTGGTATCTCCGTATTCAGGAGAAGTTGGGGAATGTGTTTTGTGGTGTCATTTTACATATACCCATGCTGGGTGAGAGAAATATCTTGGCAAAAGACAACTTTGTATAAAAAAATGGTAAAAGTTGTCTTTTGCCAAGATATTTCTCTCACCCAGCATGGGTATATGTAAAATGACACCCCAAAACACATTCCCCAACTTCTCCTGAATACGGAGATACCACATGTGTGACACTTTTTTGCAGCCTAGGTGGGCAAAGGGGCCCATATTCCAAAGAGCACCTTTCGGATTTCACTGGTCATTTTTTACAGAATTTGATTTCAAACTCCTTACCACACATTTGGGCCCCTAGAATGCCAGGGCAGTATAACTACCCCACAAGTGACCCCATTTTGGAAAGAAGACACCCCAAGGTATTCGCTGATGGGCATAGTGAGTTCATGGAAGTTTTTATTTTTTGTCACAAGTTAGTGGAATATGAGACTTTGTAAGAAAAAAAAATAAAATCATCATTTTCCACTAACTTGTGACAAAAAATAAAAAATTCTAGGAACTCGCCATGCCCCTCACGGAATACCTTGGGGTGTCTTCTTTCCAAAATGGGGTCACTTGTGGGGTAGTTATACTGCCCTGGCATTTTCCAGGGGCCCTAATGTGTGGTAAGTAGGTAAATGACCTGTGAAATCCTAAAGGTGCTCTTTGGAATATGGGCCCCTTTGCCCACCTAGGCTGCAAAAAAGTGTCACACATGTGGTATCGCCGTATTCAGGAGAAGTTGGGGAATGTGTTTTGGGGTGTCATTTTACATATACCCATGCTGGGTGAGAGAAATATCTTGGCAAAAGACAACTTTTACCATTTTTTTATACAAAGTTGGCATTTGACCAAGATATTTCTCTCACCCAGCATGGGTATATGTAAAATGACACCCCAAAACACATTCCCCAACTTCTCCTGAGTACGGCGATACCAGATGTGTGACACTTTTTTGCAGCCTAGATGCGCAAAGGTGCCCAAATTCCTTTTAGGAGGGCATTTTTAGACATTTGGATACCAGACTTCTTCTCACGCTTTGGGGCCCCTAGAATGCCAGGGCAGTATAAATACCCCACATGTGACCCCATTTTGGAAAGAAGACACCCCAAGGTATTCAATGAGGGTCATGGCGAGTTCATAGAAATTTTTTTTTTTTGGCACAAGTTAGCGGAAATTGATATTTTTTATTTTTTTCTCACAAAGTCTCCCTTTCCGCTAACTTGGGACAAAAATTTCAATCTTTCATGGACTCAATATGCCCCTCACGGAATACCTGGGGGTGTCTTCTTTCCGAAATGGGGTCTCATGTGGGGTATTTATACTGCCCTGGCATTCTAGGGGCCCTAAAGCGTGAGAAGAAGTCTGGAATATAAATGTCTTTAAAATTTTACGCATTTGGATTCCGTGAGGGGTATGGTGAGTTCATGTGAGATTTAATTTTTTGACACAAGTTAGTGGAATATGAGACTTTGTAAGAAAAAAAAATAATAATTCCGCTAACTTTGGCCAAAAAAATGTCGGAATGGAGCCTTACAGGGGGGTGATCAATGACAGGGGGGTGATCAATGACAGGGGGGTGATCAATGACAGGGGGGTGATCAGAGAGTCTATATGGGGTGATCACCCCCCCTGTCATTGATCACCCCCCTATAAGGCTTAATTCAGATGTCCGTATGTGTTTTGCGGATCCGATCCATGTATCCGTGGATCCGTAAAAATCATACGGACATCTGAATGCAGCCTGACAGGGGGGTGATCAATGACAGGGGGGGGTGATCAATGACAGGGGGGTGATCAGGGAGTCTATATGGGGTGATCACCACAGTCATTGATCACACCCCTGTAAGGCTCCATTCAGACGTCCGTATGCGTTTTGCGGATCCGATCCATCTATCAGTGGATTCGTAAAAATCATGCGGACATCTGAATGGAGCTTTACAGAGGGTTGATCAATGACAGGGGTGTAATCAATGACAGGGGGGTGATCAGGGAGTCTATATGGGGTGATCACCACAGTCATTGATCACGCCCCTGTAAGGCTCCATTCAGACGTCCGTATGCGTTTTGCGGATCCGATCCATCTATCAGTGGATCCGTAAAAATCATGCGGACATCTGAATGGAGCTTTACAGGGGGTTGATCAATGACAGGGGGGTAATCAATGACAGGGGGGTGATCAGGGAGTCTATATGGGGTGATCAGGGGTGATCAAGGGTGAATAAGGGGTTAATAAGTGACAGGGGGGGTGTAGTGTAGTGGTGCTTGGTGCAACATATTACTGAGCTACCTGTGTCCTCTGGTGGTCGATCCAAACAAAGGGGACCACCAGAGGACCAGGTAGCAGGTATATTAGACGCTGTTATCAAAACAGCGTCTAATATACCTGTTAGGGGTTAAAAAAAACACATCTCCAGCCTGCCAGCGAACGATCGCCGCTGGCAAGCTGGAGATCAACTCTCTTACCTTCCGTTCCTGTGAGCGCGCGCGCCTGTGTGCGCGCGTTCACAGGAAATCTCGCGTCTCGCGAGATGACGCGTATATGCGTGACTGTGCGCAGCGCTGCCACCTCCGGAACGCGAATCTGCGTTAGGCGGTCCGGAGGTGGTTAAAGAGGCCAAATTAGGGTTTAATGAGAAACATCCTATCATAATACCTGGTCATCATCATTTAGCTTCCTTGATTGTAGAGCACTACCACAGTAAGATAAAACACCAGGGCCGACTATTCACCGAGGGAGCATTACGAGCTGCTGGGCTGTGGGTCGTTGGTGCAAAAAGGTGTATTAACAAATGTATATTCAAATGTATCACTTGCCGCAAGCTACGCGGGGGTTTACAAACGCAAATAATGGCCAATCTCCCATCCGACAGGGTTAGCATGGACCCTCAATTTACTAACGTGGGCCTTGACGTGTTTGGTCCCTGGTCCGTTATCACACGCCAAACAAGAAGTAGCCACGCTAGCTCCAAGCGATGGGCAGTCATTTTCAGTTGTATGTCAATTCGAGCCGTCCACATTGAAGTTATTGAGTCTATGGACACTTCTAGCTTCATAAATGCCCTCAGGCGCTTTATAGCAATCAGAGGTCCTGTAAAACAAATCTGCTCTGACAGAGGCACAAACTTTGTTGGAGCTGCTAATGAGCTAAAGATTCTCTCCAACTTGGATAATAACAGTGTAAAAAGATTCCTTAGTGAGCAAGGATGCACTTGGATTTTCAATTTCCCTCATTCTTCTCACATGGGAGGAGCCTGGGAAAGAATGATTGGCATAGCCCGCAGAATCTTGAACTCTATCTTCCTACAAGTGGGCAATGCTAGACTCTCTCATGAATGCCTTACAACCTTTATGGCCGAAGTCTCAGCCATTATCAATGCCAGACCCTTGACTCCGATATCAAATGACCCAGGAGATCCAATACTGCTTACGCCTGCCTCTCTACTTACCCAAAGACTGGTATAGTGAGTGCTCCTTCTGGAGAGTTTGGCACCAAAGATCTCTACAAACGCCAATGGAGACAAGTGCAAGGCCTTGCCGATACTTTCTGGAATAGGTGGAAGAAGCAATATCTTCCCACCTTACAGACAAGAACCAAATGGCACACAGTTAAGCCCAACCAAAAACCTGATGACATTGTTATTGTTAAAGACTTTCAGGCTCAAAGAAATCATTAGCCTTTGGGCCTCATTACTAAAGTGTTTCCAAGTGAAGACGGACATGTCTGTAAAGTTGAGGTCAAGATTTTCAAACAAAATGAGACCAAACTGTTTATCAGACCTACTTCCGAACTAATCCTACTGTTATCTGTTGAGGACACTAATAGTGACATCAGCTGATGTCAAGCGGGGAGTGTACTGTCTTCACTAACTATTGCTTAGTCTCTTCATTTGTGTGCCTTTAGCACCATCTAGTGACCTTTATCTGTAAGTGCATCTTTTGCCTTGTTAAGTTATGCATATTCATTAGGTCACCTGACTTCCTGCTCACAGTGCTTTCTGGGAAAGAGACAGGCTCCTGCTTCCTTTTCTCCTCACCTCTTGGAAGGAGCAGCTACACATTGTGTGTCTCTTACTAAAGCATCGTCGGTAAGGGATTAATTAATGTTTTTGTGTAAGTTTTGTGTACACTGTACTTATATATTCAGTTCTTGTATGTTAATTTTCTTATAGTTTACCTTATCTACTGCCGGTTAATAAAAACCACAGACTACAGCAACAAGTCTCATCTTATTAACTAGTACAATGGTGATATCTGCCTGTTGAACTGCATACAGACCCCGGGGGTACATGTTGTGAGAACAGGACACTGGTGCTTGCTGGACTTTCTTGGACGCCCTGAAGCCTTCTTAACAAGAATTGAACCTCTTTCCTTGAAGTTCTTGATGATCCTATAAATTGTTGATTGAGGTGCAATCTTAGTAGCCACAATATCCTTGCCTGTGAAGCCATTTTTATGCAACGCAATGATGGCTGCAGGCGTTTCTTTGCAGGTCACCATGGTTAACAATGGAAGAACAATGATTTCAAGCATCACCCTCCTTTTAACATGTCAAGTCTGCCATTTTAACCCAATCAGCCTGACATAATGATATCCAGCCTTGTGCTCGTCAATATTCTCACCTGAGTTAACAAGACGATTACTGAAATGATCTCAGCAGGTCCTTTAATGACAGCAATGAAATGCAGTGCAAAGGTTTTTTTTGGGATTAAGTTAATTTTAATGGCAAAGAAGGACTATGCAATTCATCTGATCACTCTTCATAACATTCTGGAGTTGGAGTATATGCAAATTGCTATAATTAAAAGTTAAGCAGCAACTTTTCCAATTTCCAATATTTATGTAATTCTCAAAACTTTTGGCCACGACTGTACAGTACCTTCCAAATGTATTAACCCCCCTTGTCTTTTTGCTTATTTTGGTACATTACAGCCTTCTGTTAAAGGTTTTGTTAATCTAAATTTTATGTGATTGATCAGAACACAATAGTCTAAGTCGGTGAAGTGAAATGAGAAAAATATCTAAATAAAATTATTGTTTAGAAATAGAAACCGAAAATTGCCATGTTCGTATGTATTCAACTCCTTTGTTCAGAAGCCCATAAAAAGCTCTGGTGCTACCTATTACTTTAAGAGGTCACATAGTTAGTAAAATGATGTCCACCTGTGTGCAATCTAAGTGTCACATTATCTGTCATTATATATACACACCTATTTTGAAAAGCTGCAACACTTAAGCAAGAGGCATCACTAACCAAACACTGTCATGAAGACAAAGGAACTCTCCAAACAACTAAGAGACAATGTTGTTGAGAAGTACAACTCATGGTTAGGTTATAAAAAATACCCAAATCTTTAATTATCCCCAGGAGCACCATCAAATCTATCATAACCAAATGGAAAGAACATGGCACAACAGCAAACCTGCCATAAGACAGCCGCCCACCAAAACAGGGCAAGGAGGGCATTAATCAGAGAGGAAGCACAGAGACCTAAGGTAACCCTGGAGGAGCTGCAGAGTTCCATAGCAGAGACTGGAGTATCTGTACATAGGACGACAATAAACCGTACACTCCATAGAGTTGGGCTTTATGGCAGAGTGGCCAAAATAAAGCAATTACTTTGAGCTAAAAATAAAAAGCACATTGTGAGTTTGCGAAAAGGTCTGTGGGAGACTCCCAAAATGTATGGAGGAGGTGCTCCCGGTCTGATGAGACTAAAATTGTACTTTTCGACACTCAAAGTAAACGCTATGTCTGGCACAAAGCCAACACATCAAATCACCCAAAGAACACCATCCTCCCACAATGAAATATGGTGGTGGCAGCATCATGCTGTGGGGATGTTTTTCAGCAGCCGGGTCTGGGAAACTGGTCAGAGTTGAGGGAAAGATGGACAGGGATATTCTTGAGCAAAACCTGTACCACTCTGTGCGTGATTTGAGGCTAGGACGAAGGTTCACCTTCCAGCAGGACAATGCCCCCAAACACACTGCTAAAGCAACACTTGAGTGGTTTAAGGGGAAACATGTAAATGTGTTAGAATGGCCTAGTCAAAGCCCAGATCTCAATCTAATAAAAAAAATCTTTGCAAGGATGAATGGGCAAAAATCCCAGTGGTCAGATGTGGCAAGCTCATAGAGACTTATCCAAAGCAACTTGCAGCTGTGATTGCCGCAAAAGGTGGCTCTACAAAGTATTGACTTTAGGGGGTGAATAGTTATGCACATTGACCTTTTCAGTTTATTTGTCCTATTTGTTGTATGCTTTACAATTAACCAATTAAAAAAAAAGTTCTAAGTTGTGGGCATGTTCTGCAAATGAAATGATGCAAATCCTCAAACAATCCATGTTAATTCCAGGATATGAGGCAACAAAAAAAAGAACAAAGTTAAGGGGGGTGAATACTTTTGCTTAGCACTGTATACATTACAGAGTGTTGGCAAAACATACAAAAGTTATTTACGCATCTACCGGATTCTTTTTATAAACCGGGGGTGTCTGCGCTTCATGTCTGACCATCTTTTAAAGAGGACCTTTCATCGATCCTGACATTGTGAACTAAGTATACAGACATGGAGAGTGGCGCCTGGGGATCTCACTGCACTTACTATTATCCATGGGCGCCGCTTCGTTCTACCGCTATGCCCTCCGGTATCTTTGGTCACTAAGTTATGGTAGGCGGAGATTTCGGTCACTAAGTTATGGTAGGCGGAGTCTGCCCTTGTTCTGCTGTAGCGCTGGCCAATCGCAGCGCAGAGCTCACATCCTGGGAGAAAAGAACCAAGCTGCGATTGGCCAGCGCTACAGCAGAACAAGGGCAGACTCCGCCTACCATAACTTAGTGACCGAAATCTCCGCCTACCATAACTTAGTGACCGAAGATACCGAAGGGCATAGCGGGACAACTGAGCGGCGCCCAGGGATAATAGTAGGTGCAGTGAGATCCCCGGGCGCCGCTCTCCATGTCTGTATACTTAGTTCACAATGTCAGGATCAGTGAAAGGTCCTCTTTAATGATGGCCAGACGTCAGTGTTTGAGACCAGTTTTTCTCCAGATCTCAAATGCCAGCTTCCGCACAATCTGCTGCTTCTTGGCACGGGACCGGGTGCGGTCGTATCCCCGCCCCAACATCCGCTGCATGATAAAAATGCAAGCATATAATCCCAATTTTTAACAATAATAGTATTGAAAATAATTTACTCAAGTAAACTGCAAAAAGTATTTAAGTCTTTGAAGTGGAAATATTAGATTTAGGCCGCCTGCACACGGGCGTGTTTTTTCACGACTACGGACTGTACAAACATGGCCTGCCATCCTGCTGAGTGGACGAGCGCACGGCGTCATTGGTTGCTATGACGCCGTGCCCTTCCGGCCACCACCGCTGTACTGTGATACACTTGTATGATCTATACAAGTGTATTACAGTACAGCGGTGGCGGCAAGAAGCACACGGCGTCATAGCGAGTTAGCAGCCGATGACGCCGTGTGCTCATCCACTCTGCAGGACAGCAGCCTAGGTTTTTACGGTCCGTAGTTGTGAAAAAACACGGGCGTGTGCATGCGGCCTTACTATTACGGTTAGAAGATGGGATTGTATTACGACTGTATGTGGGTGGGGTCTGAGCTATCAGATATTGTCCAGATAAGCAGAGATGTACCTGTCTAGTGAAGTGACTGTACGGTATGGGGTGTACAGCTGGTTGCCTCCCCGTGGTGCACCCTGGGTAACTCTAAATGAACCAGCAAATACTGGCGGTCTGACAAAGAAAGCTTCTCTTGAGTCCTGACCAATAGGATACAAACTATAATTTATAGACTATGTGTGTGTGTGCGGTATATAGTGTGTGTCTGTGTGTGTGCGGTATATAGTGTGTGTGTGTAGTATATAGTGTGCGGCATGACAATGGATGTGCAATGTGCATGTGAAATATATTTCTCTGCTTTCCATACAAATATGCTAATAACATACTGGGTGTGATGTCACAGGAATACTTACTGCAACAATCACTAATATCTAGTGAGACCTTATAAAATGTGAAGTTGAGTGAACTTAAGAAAAATTTGAATCACAGAAAGCCGCACTGGCGATTTTTTTATAACACTCTTTATGCATATAAAGCGATTGTTCAGACATGCAGGTGAAATGTAATCAAATACACTACTTTAATATAAGATTACTTACAGTCACCAGGAGTTCTTCCTCTTCATCGCTGAACTTGGTTCCAACTATCGCATCCATGTAATTTCTAGTCGATGCAAACCAGTTGCTGTTGGCCACGCCTTCCTAGCGCATGTGCTCTTGCGATTAATACTTAAAAAAATAATGCTTGTAGATCGCTGATTCACTTAATACTTCTGGTATGTCAGTGTCCATGTTGTGGGACTATTTGTGCACATCTAGTAAGTATTTTGTGGCTGCAAATATGACCTGGAGGTTTTTCAGGTTCGCCTGCCATTAAAATGAATGGGACCCTCCGCGAACCGTCCCAGCAAATGTTCGTCCATCACTAATGCTGCATAGATAAAGCTAATAGATGAGGATTTCACAATGTTCAAAGCAGCATATATTGTGGTTTCTGTGATATACACATAGATGATGTGGATCTCCGTATCAGCAGACTTAATACATCTTGCAAGCTCGTTAAGTCTAATAAGAATAAAATGCCTCACGGAGGCTCTTACCGCCAACCATTAGTTTCTTTGTGGTTTTAGAGTGTGCACCGCTGAATATGGAGGCGCTTCTTCCTTGCTGTACGCTGTGTGGGTAGTCATATGTGCAAATCACATGCACGGTCATGCAATCGCAAGAGCCGGTCATGTGATGCAGGTCCTGGAAGTCTATTATTATTATTTCTAATTGGCAGCTGTTGTCCATTTGTTTGCATATCTCACAGATTATTCATATATACAGTACATACAGATTTGTGGGTGGGGGGATTTCGTTAACCATGCTTTTAAAATATTTTCTATTTCAGTTCTTTTAATATTCATGTATTTGATATGTATTTGGGCTAATAAATGTTTATGCATTTTACACGGACTTTATCTTTTCCATACCAGAAGGAGGTGTGCCTGCCCTATATATGAGAACAAGCCCCTACTAGAATGTCCAAGTTTTTCTCTTGCTCCATTGTCCCCAGTATGGAAAAAAAACTTTAGATTCACTATTTCAACCCAATATAAACATTTACTCAATCTTTCCTCAGGAATTATGCTGACAAGATGTATTTTTTTGGTGTGTGGTAGATGTTTTAGAAACTGCTCACTTGAAACATACTGTATATATGTTTTCTAGCTTGGCTTGTTTTTACTGATTGATTATATTTTCAGCACAACATAAAAGTAAATGCTGTATCTAAAATGTACAACTAGAAGTCAGTAGTATTTTTGACCCAGCAGGGAATTACAATACGTCAGCCTTTGATGTATGAAAGTGTTTCAAACATGAAAAGAGACAGTTCCTTGTTCTAAACTATTGCAAATAAATGCACCTGAGGGTGACATATTTCTTGCTGTGTAGCAAGACTGCAAAACGCATCATGATGCATGACTTCGAGAAGTTCTGTGATGAATGTATAAAATAGTTGACAATAGCAAAACTGTCATAGTCAATTTAATATGCTACAGATATGTCTCTATTCATTTAGCAAATCTTTACAGTTATTAATTTTCAGGCAAAAGTATAATGTTTAGTCTTCTATACGTAATTCTTTATAACTAGAGATTAACAAATTTCTCAAAAATTTGATTCGGTTGGTTCCCCGAATTTTCCAAAAAGATTTCATTCGATCCGAATTTATTCATGGCAAATCACAGAAACATGCAAAGGGAGTCCGCTGTGCTAGTGAAACACTAGTGTGAGTCAGTATGACAGGCAGATAACAGGCGTCACTCTTAGAATCGCTACACACTTCATGGGGCCAAAACTGACCAAATAACTCAATTGTGAACTCGGCCTTACAGGTCAATGTTCCAGGTATAAAGAACGATGCAGAGGTCCAAGATCCTACTATAGCGTGAAAGAGCGCACTCCTTTTACACCGTCATCAGCTGATTCCACATAGATGTCTACAGAAAAGCGATCGTCCGATTATCGGTGTTACCGATATTATGGGCCAAATTCATGATTTTTAAAGTTATCGGTATCGGCATCTAACCTTGCCAATATGCTGATAATGCATCCAGCGCACTATCACATAACATGAGCGTGCTGCTGTCAGTGCGCCCCCCAGTATTAAAATAATTGGTGGCGCAGTGTGCCCCCCAACCCCCCCAGAATTAAAGTCATTGGTGGCAGCGGCCACAGGGTCCCCTCCCCTCCTCTTCATTTGTGGCAGTGGCAGCTTCTGATCAGAGCCCCAGCAGTGTAATCCTCGGGCTCCGATCAGTTACCATGGCAGCCAGGACACTACTGAAGCCCTGGCTGTCATGGTAATCTCCCTGCTGTTGTGTTTACTATGCACAGGGCAGCAGGGAGAGTGTGAAGTCCTATTTACCCTAATAGAGCTCTATCAGGGTGAATAGGACAAGGGATTAAAAGATCCCAAGTTCTAGCACCTAAGGGGGAAATAGTTATATATATAAACAATAAATAAATAAACACATCACATACTGCAACTTCCAAAAAGTCCAAACTAATAAAATATTTTAAAAAATCTCCTATGTGGTGAACGCCGTAACATACTTTATTTTTATTTTTTATGAAAATGCACAGAATATCGGTATAAGTTATTGACTATCGGCCTGAAAGTTCACAGGTTATCGGTATCGGCTCTGTTCCATTAAACACTTATACAAGTAGAACCCCCCTGACAGAGTGGGGAAAGTGTCAGCAGTAAGTTTGTGTTGACGTCATTGATTATTTTGCCTTTCCTCTGAACCGTCAGAACAATAACCCCCAAAAAACTGATCCTGTCTGTTGAGCATCAACCTTATCACAGTCAGCATTTGGTCAGTAATCCATCAGTATTTCTAAAGCCAAAAAATAACAGGAGTGGATCCAAAACAGAGATGACATGTGAATGGAATATTTGCATGTCTTCTGTGTTTTGTACCCACTCCTGCTTTTGGCTACCAAATCATAAGCCAATTCTAATGCAAAATAGGGACCATGTCATATAGGCTTTACAGCTGCTACATAGACAGGATCAGTTGTGCGTCTCTTTTTTCCTTCCTTCTGACAGATGAGAAGAAGGGTCAAATAAATGATAATGTCAATCAGGCCAAAAAGGCAAAATAGTGGACCAGTCATGGAGTGGGGAGGATGGGAACAGCATGAGAAGAAATGAGAGAGTGTTGAGATGGCAGCAGAATAAGGAGACCACAGACTGTCCCAGTACCATAATGGTGAGGTGGCATTAGCATGAGGAAACCACAAAGTGGTGATGTGGCAGCAGCATGAGGAGACCACAGAGTAGCCCAGTGACAGAGTTTTAAGGTGGCAGCAGCATGAGGAGAGCACAAAGTGGTTCAGTGACAGAGTGTTGAGGTGGAAGCAGCATGAGGAGACAACAGAGTGGTCCAGTGACATAGTGGTAAGGTGGCAGCAGCATGAGAAGACCACAGAGTGGCCCAGTAACAGAGTGGTGAGGTGGCAGCCGTATGAGGAGACCACAGAGTGGCCCAGTGACAGAGTGGGGAGGTGGCAGCAGAATAAGGAGACCACAGAGTGGTGAGGTGGCAGCAGGAGTGGATCCAAAACAGAGATGACACATGAATGGAATATTTGCATGTCTTGCTTTTGGTTACCAAATCATAAGCCAATTCTGATGAAAAATAGGGACCATGTCATACAGGCCTTACAGCTGCTACATAGACAGGATCAGTTGTTGGTCTCATTTTTCCTTCCTTCTGACAGATCAGAAAAAGGGTAAAATAAATGATGATGTCAACCAGGCCAAAAAGGCAAAATAGTCATGGATAGGGGAGGGTGGGAACAGCATGAGAAGTCCACAGAGTGGCACAATGACATAGTGGTGAGGTGACAGCAGCATGAGGGGAATACAGAGTGGCCCAGTGACATAGTGGTTAGCTGGCAGCAACATGAGGAGACAATAGAGTGGTCCAGTGACATAGTGTGTAGGTGGCAGCAGCATGTGGAGACCACAGAGAGGTGAGCTGGCAGCAGCATGAGTAGACCACTGACTGGCCCAGTGACATAGTGGTGAGGTGGAATCAGCATGAGGAGACCACAGAGTGGCACAATGATAGTGGTGAGGTGACAGCAGCATGAGGATACCTGAGTGACCCAGTTACAGAGTGATGAGGTGCCAGCAGCATTAGGAGACCACTGAGTGTCCCAGTGACATAGTGGTGAGTTGGCAGCAGCATGAGAATACCACAGTGTGGTGATGTGGCAGTAGCATGAGGAGACCACAAAGTGGCACTGTGACATAATGTTGAGGTGGCAGCAGCATAGCAAGACCACCGAGTGGCCCAGTGACATAGTGGCGAGCTGGCAGCAGCATGAAGAGACCAAAGAGTGGACCAGTGACAGAGTAGTGAGGTGGCAGCAGTATAAGGAGACCACAGAGTTGCCCAGTGACAGAGTGGTGAGGTGGCAGCGGCATGAGGAGACCACAGAGTGGATAGTGACAGAGTAGTGAGGTGGCAGTAGCATGAAGAGACCACAGAGTGTTCCAGTGACATATTGGTGAGATGGCAACAGCATGAGGAGACCACAGAGTCGTGATGTGGCAGCAGCATGAGGAGACCATAGAGTGGACCACACTTGATTCATTTATCACAAAGGTCAGTTTCTCCACATTTAGGGTGGATAGGCGAGTTCTCCTTGAGGTAACTATGGCCCGCTCCGCACTAAACACCCACTCTGATGCCACACTGCTGGTTCGGCAGGAAAGCTTGTCCAAGGCAAACTCAGCCAGTTGCAGCCACAAATCGAGTTTGGCTGCCCAGTAGTCCAGGGGATCTTTGATGTGGGGTGGCAGGGTGCACTCCAAGTATGCCACAACCTGCTGGTTCAGGTTCTGCTCTATGTCTAGCTGCTGATGCTGGTGAGTAGTTTCTTCAGTAGGCAGGTGAAGGACACTGCTCATGGGCGACTCTTGAATTAAGTTGCTGCTGATTGTTTATGGCTTTCTCTGTTCATATAATCGGTCAAACATATGAAGGATAAAATTCCAACGGGTGGAAACGTCACATATCAGCCTATTTTGGGGAACGTGCAGAGTCTGAGCTCCTGAACATAGATGCCTAATGGCATAGGTCGGTTTAGCGTAGGACCTGTCTGACCTGAGACCACCTTGGCGGGGGTAGGTGGGCATAGATGTGTTTTGATCAAAATTTATTGGCTAAGAGTCTCAGATTTTATTACATCAGAATGAGAGCTTAGTCCATATATAATGCTTGCATCTATTTTGTGCATTATTATTTTATTTCCTGTGATTTTTTTTCATAAATGTAGCCAGGGACATCCGCATATTTATTTATCATATCGTGCAGGTTGTTTTTATCTTAGTTTTTTTCTCTCTTTTCTGTGATTTTTTGTTTATTATGTTGGGGGACGCTATTGGCTGAAGTGCATGCAAAGTTTCCTGGCCATTTTCAGGATGTCTTGCAGATGGGGACATCAGGAACCTCTTTACAACCAGATTGAACACGTGCACCATGCAGGGTGCATGACCCAGCCCTCCTTGACGCAGTGCCGACACCATGTTCTTCCCGTTGTCAGTCACCATGGTTCTGATTTTGAGTTGTCATGGAGAAAGCTAGGATTTAATTTCTTGATGAAAGACATAGAGCAGTTCCTCCCTTGTGTGACTCCTTTCACCCAGGCAAACTAGGTGCAGAACAATGTGACACCACCGTGCCCTGCACATGTGGTATGCTGGAGAAGCACTATGAATTGTCCCTACAGTGGAGACTGAGGACACGGTGGAGGATAAGTAGGCAGAGGCGGACATTGTCATAGGACCAACAGCATGAGAATATGGATGCGGAAGCAGCATCACCTGGCCAAATTGCTGGTGCGGCTGGGCAGGAACCACATTTATCCAGTGGGCCGCAAAGGACATATATTGTCCCTTGACCGTAGTTACAGCTCCACACGTCGGAGCTACCGTGCTTTTTGGCAGACACCGAGAGGCTCAAGGACTGGCCCTCCTTCTTTTCTACATATGTGTGCAGGGCTGGCACTGCCTTTTTGGCAAAGAAATTACGGCTTGGGACTCTCCACCTTGGCTCAGCACAAACCATCAGTTCTCTAAGACTAAGAGGTGCAAAGTCCACCACTTGGAAAGCGAGGGACTGCAGCACCAGCAACTTGGCCAGGAGCACGTTCAGATTCTGCGCCATTGGATGCATGCCGTCATACTGTTGTCTCATGGTAATCACTTTGTTGATCGGAATGACTGATGAGGAGGATGAGCAGGAGCATCAGGACCAGCAGGTGATGGGAAGGACAGACAACAACCTTCGGCTGAGATGGTGGAGCCTTGACTGCATGAAATTAGGTGCATGCCACTGGGTGATGCATCGGTTTCTGCGGCAGGCTGGACCACCACATCAGAGCCACAGTTCTCTCAGGCCACTTTATGGTGACGAAGCATGTGTTGACGCAGGTCCGTGGTGCCAACATTGGCACCCTGACCACGCTTCACCTTCTGCCTACAAATTCGGCAAATGGCCATGTTCACCTCCTCAGGCGGCCTAACAAAAAATTTCAAAGAAAATTAAATTGGGATTTAGTCAGCACATCCCAGTGCACAGGTGCATGTCGCCATGGCTGAAAACACAAAACAAACATTGCAACAGCACTCTGCAAACACAAATATTAAAGTATATACAATTGTGCCATACTCACTATAGCAAATATAAAATGCTAATGCTGCGTTATAAATGTGAGATTCTTGGCAAATACATTTTGTACAAAATTATTTGTGCCCGTCTGCCGGCGTCAAGGCGATCTCATTAGGACGGGAACCTAACACTAAATACCACATTTACTGGTGCCATACTGGCCTCCATTACATTCAGAGAATGCAGGATCCACATGCATACCGAGCCAACCTCATATTATACCTTCCATGGTGCATCAATGGCCTCCATTATATTCCGGGGATGCAGGCTCCACATGCATGTCAAGCCCACATTATAATGTACCTCTTTGGTGCCTCACTGGCCTCCATTTTGTTCAAGGAATGCAGGTTCCACTAGCATGTTGAGCCCGCAGACGGGCAGAAATAATTTTGTACAAAATTTATTTGCCAAGTATCTCACATTTATAATGCAGCATTAGCATTTTACATTTTCTATAGTGAGTATGGCACGATTATACACTGCTCAAAAAAATAAAGGGAACACTTAAACAACACAATGTAACTCCAAGTCAATAACACTTCTGTGAAATCAAACTGTCCACTTAGGAAGCAACACTGAGTGACAATCAATTTCACATGCTGTTGTGCAAATGGGATAGACAACAGGTGGAAATTATAGGCAATTAGCAAGACACCCCCAATAAAGGAGTGGTTCTGCAAGTGGTGACCACAGACCACTACTCAGTTACTATGCTTCCTGGCTGATGTTTTGGTCACTTTTGAATGCTGGCAGTGCTTTCACTCTAGTGGTAGCATGAGACGGAGTCTACAACCCACACAAGTGGCTCAGGTAGTGCAGCTTATCCAGGATGGCACATCAATGCGAGCTGTGGCAAGAAGGTTTGCTGTGTCTGTCAGCGTAGTGTCCAGAGCATGGAGGCGCTACCAGGAGACAGGCCAGTACATCAGGAGACGTGGAGGAGGCCGTAGGAGGGTAACAACCCAGGAGCAGGACTGCTACCTCCGCCTTTGTGCAAGGAGGAACAGGAGGAGAACTGCCAAAGCCCTGCAAAATGACCTCCAGCAGGCCACAAATGTGCATGTGTCTGCTCAAACGGTCAGAAACAGACTCCATGAGGATGATATGAGGGCCCGACGTCCACAGGTGGGGGTTGTGCTTACAGCCCAACACCGTGCAGGACGTTTGGCATTTGCCAGAGAACACCAAGATTGGCAAATTCGCCACTGGTGCCCTGTGCTCTTCACAGATGAAAGCAGGTTCACACTGAGCACATGTGACAGACGTGACAGAGTCTTGAGACGCCGTTGAGAACATTCTGCTGCCTGCAACATCCTCCAGCATGACCGGTTTGGCATTGGGTCAGTAATAGTGTGGGATGGCATTTCTTTGGAGGGCCGCACAGCCCTCCATGTGCTCGCCAGAGGTAGCCTGACTGCCATTAGTTACCAAGATGAGATCCTCAGACCCCTTGTGAGACCATATGCTGGTGCGGTTGGCCCTGGGTTCCTCCTAATGCAAGACAATGCTAGACCTCATGTGGCTGGAGTGTGTCAGCAGTTCCTGCAAGACGAAGGCATTGATGCTATGGACTGGCCCGCCCGTTCCCCAGACCTGAATCCAATTGAGCACATCTGGGACATCATGTCTCGCTCTAGCCACCAACGTCACGTTGCACCACAGACTGTCCAGGAGTTGGCAGATGCTTTAGTCCAGGTCTGGGAGGAGATCCCTCAGGAGACCGTCCGCCACCTCATCAGGAGCATACACAGGCGTTGTAGGGAGGTCATACAGGCACGTGGAGGCCACACACACTACTGAGCCTCATTTTGACTTGTTTTAAGGACATTACATCAAAGTTGGATCAGCCTGTAGTGTGTTTTTCCACTTTAATTTTGAGTGTGACTCCAAATCCAGACCTCCATGGGTTGAAAAATTTGATTTCCATTTTTTTATTTTTGTGTGATTTTGTTGTCAGCACATTCAACTATGTAAAGAACAAAGTATTTCAGAAGAATATTTAATTAACTCAGATCTAGGATGTGTTATTTTTGTGTTCCCTTTATTTTTTTGAGCAGTGTATTATTGGTATATAAGACCCCTGCCTCAATCAGAATTTTTTTGGGGACAACTAGTATATCATACCAGTTGCAATTAGTTGTTCCAATGGTGTTTGCCCCTCTGTATAGCTGCGGTATCTCAGCAGAACCGCACACAAATGCTGCACAATACAAATGCACTATATAGAAATTATATTATATTCTAGGTATATCGCACCCCTGGCTCAATCAGATTTTTTTGGGGGCAACTGTTATATCACACTAGTTGCAATTAGTTGTTCCAATGGTGTTTGTCTGTCTGTATAGCTGCGGTATCTTAGCAGAACCGCACACAAATGCTGCACAATACAAATGCACTATATAGAAATTATATTCTAGGTATATCGCACCCCTGCCTCAATCAGATTTTTTGGGGGGCAACTGGTATATCACACCAGTTGCAATTAGTTGTTCCAATGGCGTTTGTCCCTCTGTATAGCTGCGGTATCTTAGCAGAACCGCACACAAATGCTGCACAATACAAATGCACTATATAGAAATTATATTCTAGGTATATCGCACCCCTGCCTCAATCAGATTTTTGGGGGGGCAACTGGTATATCACACCAGTTGCAATTAGTTGTTCCAATGGCGTTTGTCCCTCTGTATAGCTGCGGTATCTCAGCAGAACCGCACACAAATGCTGCACAATACAAATGCACTATATAAAAATTATATTATAGGTATATAACACCCCTGCCTCAATCAGATTTTTTTTGGGGCAACTGGTATATCACACCAGTTGCAATTAGTTGTTCCAATTGCGTTTGTCTGTCTGTATAGCTGCAGTATCTCAGCAGAAGCGCACACATATGCTGCACAATACAAATGCACTATATAAAAATTATATTCTAGGTACAGACCAAAAGTTTGGACACACCTTCTTATTCAAAGAGTTTTCTTTATTTTCATGACTATGAAAATTGTAGATTCACACTGAAGGCATCAAAACTATGGCATCCACACATATGGAATTATATACAATACAAACAAGTGTGAAACAAATGAAAATATGTCATATTCTAGGTTCTTCAAAGTAGCCACCTTTTGCTTTGATTACTGCTTTGCACACTCTTGGCATTCTCTTGATGAGCTTCAAGAGGTAGTCCCCTGAAATGGTTTACACTTCACAGGTGTGCCCTGTCAGGTTTAATAAGTGGGATTTCTTGCCTTATAAATGGGGTTGGGACCATCAGTTGCGTTGAGGAGAAGTCAGGTGGATACACAGCTGATAGTCCTACTGAATAGACTGCTAGAATTTGTATTATGGCAAGAAAAAAGCAGCTAAGTAAAGAAAAACGATTGGCCATCATTACTTTAAGAAATGAAGGTCAGTCAGTCAGCCGAAAAATTGGGAAAACGTTGAAAGTAAGGGGTATTTGACCATGAAGGAGAGTGATGGGGTGCTGCGCCAGATGACCTGGCCTCCACAGTCACCGGACCTGAACCCAATCGAGATGGTTTGGGGTGAGCTGGACCGCAGAGTGAAGGCAAAAGGGCCAACAAGTGCTAAGCATCTCTGGGAACTCCTTCAAGACTGTTGGAAGACCATTTCAGGGGACTACCTCTTGAAGCTCATGAAGAAAATGCCAAGAGTGTGCAAAGCAGTAATCAAAGCAAAAGGTGGATACTTTGAAGAACCTAGTGTATGACATATTTTCAGTTGTTTCACACTTGTTTGTTATGTATATAATTCCACATGTGTTAATTCATAGTTTTGATGCCTTCATAGTCATGAAAATAAAGAAAACTCTTTGAATGAGAAGGTGTGTCCAAACTTTTGGTCTGTACTGTATCTCACCCCTGACTCAATCAGATTTTTTTGGGGGGCAACTGATATATCACACCAGTTGCAATTAGTGATTCCAATAGAGTTTTTCCCTCTGTATAGCTGCGTTATCTCAAAAGAACCTCATACAAATGCTGCACAATACAAATGGATTATATAGAAATTATATTATAGGTATATCACACCCCTGCCTCAATCAGATTTTTTGGGGGGCAACTGGTATATCACACCAGTTGCAATTAGTTGTTTCAATAGCGTTTGTCCCTCTGCATAGCTGCAGTATCGCGGCAGAACCGCACACAACTGCTGCACAATACAAATGCACTATAATATACTTTCTATGTTATAAAGTATATTATAAGTATATTACACCCCTCAGTATGTCACACCTATAGATAGCACACCTATACCAGTCCTTAAAAGGACTTTTGTGGCCCTATTAGCTAGCATTTGGTATTCCTATACTCTCTAATAGTCTGGCCCTGCTCCACATAGCAACCTCTCCCTACACTGGCAAAAAACAGAATGTAAAATGTCGGCCAGATCGGGTTTATTTATAGGGTAGGGGTGTGTCCATGTGCTGAAATGTCTCAATTGGCTATCCTGTCCCACCTGATGGATGTGTCAGGGGTCAAAATTCTGCACAATGCAAAGAATATGGCGCCGGTGGACACCGCCATATGTTCTGGAGCAGATGCTGATAAATCTTGATGGTCAGGGAACAGGAGACGTGGCACCTATATTTCACGGCACCTGAGCCCTGTGGGTCTTAAATGGCCATAGGAGTACATTAACTCTTTGGAATTGTATACAGAAATAGGTGGTTTATATGTCCAAGCAGCAGGAGATGAACAGGAGGAGCATGAGGAGCTGGAGCGCAATGAGGAAGACCAGGTAGATGACCCCGAGAAACCGTATCAGTATGCAGTGTAGATGGAAGCAGGGAGTCCCTCTGATTCCCTCTTGCAAATGGCCATATGCATGCTGAGTTGCTTGTGTAGTGACAGCTGCATTATCACCTTTCAGCATAGGGGTGACTAATGGATCTCTCCCATGTTAGACCCTCCCCACCAGGCCATAATGGAGGCCTTTTCCATCTGTTAAGAGGGAGGATAAACTCAACTCCTTTTGAGAAATCTATGTAGTTGGTTGGTAGCTGCCTATGTGCACCATTGCCCATCCTCACAAAGGTCTGAACTGGAGGACCCCTTGCATTCATGCTCCACTGCCATGACTGCTGGAGGGGGTGGGAGGGAGGCAGAAACAGCACCAGCTCCATCAGCAGCAACTTAAGTCTGGAGTCTCTAATGAGCACTTTTCTTCAGCCACCTACTGAAGAAACCACCCAGCAGCTATAGCAGTAGAACATGCATCAGAAACTAAACCAGCAGGCGGTGGCATACCTGGACTGCACTCTGCCACTTGATTTGTAGCCGCAACTGGCTGAGTTTGCCCTGGACAAGTTTTCTTGCCCAGCCAGTAGTGTGCCATAAGAGTGGATGTTTAGTGCGATGGGGGGCATAGTTACTCCAAAGTGAAATCACCTTTCAACACTTTTCTAAGGATGAATCAGGAGTGGACCAGCCAGGATTTCCACACATTGGTGCCTGATGCATCAGACTAGACCATTCTGGCAGTAATGTTCTGACTGCAGTTACCCGCCACACCAGAACATTGTGAAAAATGTTCCCTTACTTCTGGCCTTGTGCTTCAGCTAATATTCTAATGCTGCCAGTTGCCTAGTTCTACACACCTGCTTCCTCTGCTGCCATCTTGTCCTACTGACACCCATCATCCTCTGCTGTTACTGCCATTGCTATTGCCCCCCACCTCCCCACTCTATGACTGAGCCACTGTGTTGACTCCTCATGTTTTTGCCACCCTTCCCACTCTATGACTAGGCCACTATGTTGACTCCGCATGCTGTTACCACACTCACCACTCTGTGAATGGGCCACAATGTCGACTCCTCATGCGGTTTCCACCCTCCCCACTCTGTGACTAGGCCACTTTGTTGACTCCTCATGCGGTTGCCACCCTCCCCACTCTGTGACTAGGCCCCTTTGTTGACCCCTTATGCTGTTGTCACCCTCACCACTCTGTGACTGGGCCACTATGTTGACTCCTCAAGCTGTTGCCACCATCACCATTCTGTGACTAGGCCAATAAACCTTGTTTATATCGCTGTTTATTTGACCCTTCTAATCTGTCAGAAGAACCAAAATATTAAAACACAACAGATCCTTTCTATGGAGCATCCATAAGGCCTCTTTCACACGGTCAGTATTTTGCATCAGGATTTCATCATGATTTGGAAGCCAAAAGCAGGAGAGGGTCCAAAACACAGACTGCATGCAAATATTTCCATCATATGTTATCTCTGTTTTGGACCCCTCCTGTTTTTGTCTTTCTAGTACTGATCATTTACTGACCAAATTCTGATCGAATGAAGGCAGATGCTCAAAAGACAGCATCTGTTTTTTGGGGTTGTTCTTCTGACTGATCAGATGAAGGGAAAAATAAACACTGACATCAACACAAACTTACTGCTGACACCTTCTCCACTCTCCAGTGTGTTGTCAGAGAGGGTATTTAGCACGACAAGTGATGCTGTCATATCAAAGCCACACAATTTTCCTCCACAATTGTGAAAACATTACATAAAAAATAAAATATAATGAATCAGGCATAGGTCAGTTAGGATTTTCACACATCTCTTGTTTATTGCTAATGAATAGTGTTTCTGATATCAGGCACTGGCTATTTATCATATTTTATACTATTAAACAAATACTATACCTCACATGAATACAATATTAAGCTTTTCTACTTAAAGTTTTAGATTAGATGTCTCTCTTCAGCAAATGGCCTTTATTATGTAGGCAGAGTTAATACAAGACAATTACAAATGTATTGTGATTGTCCGTATTGCCTCCTTTGCAGGCTTGATTAATTTTTCCTTCTCATTATAAACTGCTTGTATCCAGGAGTTATGACCACCCTGCAATTCATCAGTGGTGGCCATGCTTGCACACTATACGAAAAAGAGCCTATGTGTACTCCCATAGTCCCATCCACCAGAGAGGCCGGCGCCTTTTCCTATAGTGTGCAAGCACAGACACCACTGATGGATTGCAGGGTGGCTTTAACCCCTGGAAATGAGCAGTGTAAAATGTGATGGAAAAAAGAATCACGTTAGCAAAGGAGACAATATGGACAATCACGATACATTAGTAAATGCCTTGTATTAACTTTCTCTTCAAGCTAAAAACTAATAATTGAAGATATGTGTTTGTGGATAGCTCACCACCTTTCTCAGTATGGTCAAGGTGCTCTAGTCAAAGACTGATCGCCCAATCAGTCAGAGTAAAGGGAAAATTTGGATAGTAGGGACTGGCACTCACTATGTGGATCACAACATCAGCTTTTAATGTTTAAAAAATATGACATATGTCTAAATCAAAAGTGAATACATGGTACATAATACATAAAATATCCCCCTAAAAACTCAATAAAATTTCCACTTGTCTAACGGTCCTAGATGGGTGACATGTGCAACTAGTTCAAATTGGAAAGTCCATGATACAATATTTCAATCTGGGACAATGTTCCTTTAAATACCAGCAATCAACGTCCGGACAGTACTGACTTCTTTCGAGTCTGTGATTCAGATCTCGATAACATACAATCCGCCAATTGTGGCGTTCAGTCTTTCCTCACCGTAGTGGATTGTGTGCGGTGGTCACAGGCTGTGGAGAGATATTGCTTACCGGTGTCTGCAGATATCCGGCCCTCTCGTTCACCTGCCTTCCACACCGCGCTGCTGTACTTACTTCCGGCGTCCTCGCACTCTGTTCTAGGTCACGTGTTCCTGCAGAGATATTGCGGGGCTTCGTTACTTAGTTCCGGTATCTGATGTGCTAGTGCGCATAGCAAGATGGGAGAAATGGAGCGCTCCAAATTTGAAAAGTCAATCAAATGATCTTTTTCATGTCCGGATTAACACTTGCAGCAGGGATTTCCACGCCAGACGCGTTTCGAGGACTTCACTCCTCTTCCTCAGTGGCTGAATCCCTGTTGTACATCACTTCCTTTTATGTCCCCACAAGATCATTATAAAATCTGGACTGGAATGTATTTTGAACACATTGCGGTATCAATGCGATTTGCATGCGTTTTTTTCGTTGTCCATGCGTTTTTTCTTTCCATTGCATCAGGATATTATAATAAGTATAGACAGCGAAAAAAGCAATCTTCAGTTGATCAATTTACACTCTTAAGTTTATAAAATACATCAACTACATAAAATACATGACTCCTGTTAAAATCAACATAAAATATACCCAATATGTTTGAGGGAAGGGTAATTTGGGGTCTTGTTCATTATAAAAAGCAGGATAATAAAATCTCTCTCTTGTTTTACGTTCAAGCTACTTGTAGATTAATATGTTGTAGGTAGATGTGGGGGAGTGGGCCTATCACCAAGGGGGGGTCGCAGCGCCGATAAACGGCCAGACATGCGATCCCCCATTGGATGAGAGGCACACCACCCAAACTCATAAAAAGCCAAAAATCTCCATTTCTGCATTTAAACCCACTGGCAACATGCTTCCAAAATTGTAAATCTGTTTTGTTTCTGCTCTAGACATCCGTTCGATGTGATTCCCACCTCTCCAGTGCTTCTCAATTTTCTCCAGGGCCACAAAAACCAACCCTGTGGGGTCTTGGTTGTGGGCCTCTTTAAAGTGCCTTGAGAGTGAGTGTTGTAAATATCCCTTTTTGATATTCGTAATATGTTCGGATATTCTCACTCTCAAGGCTCTTTTGGTTCGTCCGATGTACTGCCTGGCGCATGGGCACTGGACGAGGTAGATCACACTCACTGTGTTGCACGTTAAGAACTGTTCTATTTCCCATGTAAATGAATTTTGGCTAGAAAGAACCTTTTTTGTATTTCTAGGGATTTTCGTTATTTTACAGCATGCGCATTGTCTACATCTAAAAAAACCTTTTAAATTCATCCATCCTCCCAAGTCTGGGTTTATACTGTGTTTTGTCTTGATGGAAGGGGCCACCTTAATACCCAAATTTGGTGCTTTGGTGTATATAATTAGTGGTTTTGTTGGTATTATCCTACCTAAGGTTTTGTCCTGCAATAAAAGGTGCCAATGACGTTTCACTATCTCCTCAATTTTCTTCCTTTGTATTGTGTAGGGGAGAATTATTCTAAATTGGGAGTCTGTTTCTTTATTTTGTGCTGTTTTGACTGTTAACAGTGTACGTCTTGATAGCTTTCTTACTCTCTCTAATGAGTCCTCTAGTAAATTGCTAGGGTATTGTTTTGCCAAAAATTTGTCTCTTAAACGCATTGCTTCCACTTCAAATTGTGCCCCCTCGGTACAATTTCGTTTCAATCTACGAAATTGTCCGAAGGGCACATTCAAGAGCCAATTAGGTAAATGGCAACTTGAATGTAGGATGAATGCGTTTCTCGAAGAGGGTTTCTGGAAGGTCTTGCACACGTACTTTTCTCCTACTTTCGTAATTGACAAATCCAGGAATTCTATTTCTATATTCTCAGTGCTTCGTATAAAAGTCAAGTTAAGATTATTTATATTTAGTTCGGATATGAACTTATTTAAGCTTTCTTGATCCCCTTTCCAGATTAAAATAATGTCATCTATATAACGTCGCCAGAGCACCAGGTCGCCCCCTCTATGCGAATCTATAAACTCCTGTTCCCATTGTGCAAGAAACAAGTTTGCATAGCTGGGGGCAAACCTGGTGCCCATGGCGGTTCCTCTAATCTGCAGATAAAAACCTCCCTCAAAATAGAAATAGTTGTGTTCTAAAATATGTTGTATTCCCTCTAAAATAAAATCCGCTTGTGATGTCTTCATTTCTTTAATCCTTTCTAATTGGGCTTTAGTGGCCCTCAGGCCAGCTTCGTGGTCTATCACCGTGTAGAGGGACTGGACATCTAGAGTAGTCATAATCCAGTCCTCTCCCACAGTCAATCCTTCCAAAATTTCAATTATTTGGGTAGTATCTCTCAAGTGGGACATCGTGGTTTTTACCATCGGTTGTAGCCACGTGTCTACATATCTTGAGAGATTTGATGTTAAGGAGCCAATGCCTGAAACTATGGGGCGGCCCGGAGGATTCTCCATGTCTTTATGCACCTTTGGAAGGCAATAAAAGACCGGGAGTCTTCCGGGCGTTCCCATAATAAATTCTAACTCTTGTTTTGACAGGATTCCTATTGCGGCTCCTCTCTGGCAATATTCTTCTAATTTACCATAAAATTTTAGGGTTGGATCAGCCTCAAGTTTTTGGTATGTAGTGCTATCAGACAATTGTCTGGAGCACTCCTGTATATATTTAGACGTCTCAAGGATCACGATCGCCCCACCTTTGTCGGCGGGGCGAATCGTGATCGACTCGTTTTTCTGTAATTCTTTGATAGCTGAGACTTCCCTATTGGACAGATTCTTCCTATAAAATTTTTTATCTTTTATTTTCCTAAGGTCTGTTTCTACGTTTTTCTGAAAACTCCCGATTTCTGGGCCTATTTCACTTCTAGGAAATTTTTTTGATTTCTTTTTCAAACTGGTATGTTTGAAATCATCTTCTATTTGTGAAGTTATAGAGATCGGATTTTTTATAAAGTATTTTTTCAGGCAGATATTCCTGATGAATTTTTGAATCCCAATATACGTATTAAATTTGTTGAGCTGTACACTAGGTGCAAATTTAAGCCCTTTATTTAGTAAGGAACTCTGAGATAGAGTGAGGGTAGTGTTACTTAAATTAATAATGTTGTCCTGTTCTATAGTGCTCGTGTCTATCTGTGGTTTCTTCCTTTTCCTTCCCCTTCGTGTCTTGTTGGTTGATTGTGATAGAATTGGTGCTGGGTTTCCCTCTGATTGTGTGTTAGTGGGGTTCTCGGGTAGTCTCTCTGTCTCAGAGAGCGTGTCTGGTGAGGTGAATGCTGTGAATCTTCCTGTCTGTTGTGATAGTTGTGATGTCTCAGGTTGTATTGGTGTTTCTGTGGGGTGTGTGCCCTTCTGTTGTGTTCTGGTGATCGTGGATGTCTGGTTTTTAATCTTGGTGAGTGGTGTGGTGGAGTTCCATCTAAAAAAGGCTGCTGTACTAGTGTTTCCAACCTGTTTCTACTTGGAATCATGGGTCTCATTGATTCTACAGGAATAGGTATGTCTCTATTTTCTATCTCACTATGGTCATTGATTTGTGGTCTGGGGACAAATTTATATTTTTTGCTTTTTTTGGCAATTATTTCTGATTCTGTCCTATCCAGACTATTACATATTCTATCCTGCCATAGATTAAAAACACTATCTTTCGGTAGTAAGTCTATTTTGACTTTTATCCGATTCATATTTTCCGTGATGTTCCCTAGAATTTGAGTTCTCCTTTTTATAATCAACTCAATTAATGCCCGTGATTGTGTATGGAGAAGATTCTCCCATTCAAGGTTAAACTCCTCTCCATATAAATCCTGGGCAGGAGTTTTCTGTAGTTGTAGTCCTTTTGGGATTCTATCTAATTCTAAATATTGACACAAAGATTTAATTTCCCAATTTTGTCTTAATTGTTTAACCGCAAGATTTTCAAGTTCTCTAAATATTTCATGGGTGGATTTTGTTTCCCTATTTCCCACTGTCGGTGTATCAAACTGGAAGGTGTCCACCTTAAGTTTTTTTGCCTCAATGTGAAATTTTGGAAGGATTGACTGTGGGAGAGGACTGGATTATGACTACTCTAGATGTCCAGTCCCTCTACACGGTGATAGACCACGAAGCTGGCCTGAGGGCCACTAAAGCCCAATTAGAAAGGATTAAAGAAATGAAGACATCACAAGCGGATTTTATTTTAGAGGGAATACAACATATTTTAGAACACAACTATTTCTATTTTGAGGGAGGTTTTTATCTGCAGATTAGAGGAACCGCCATGGGCACCAGGTTTGCCCCCAGCTATGCAAACTTGTTTCTTGCACAATGGGAACAGGAGTTTATAGATTCGCATAGAGGGGGCGACCTGGTGCTCTGGCGACGTTATATAGATGACATTATTTTAATCTGGAAAGGGGATCAAGAAAGCTTAAATAAGTTCATATCCGAACTAAATATAAATAATCTTAACTTGACTTTTATACGAAGCACTGAGAATATAGAAATAGAATTCCTGGATTTGTCAATTACGAAAGTAGGAGAAAAGTACGTGTGCAAGACCTTCCAGAAACCCTCTTCGAGAAACGCATTCATCCTACATTCAAGTTGCCATTTACCTAATTGGCTCTTGAATGTGCCCTTCGGACAATTTCGTAGATTGAAACGAAATTGTACCGAGGGGGCACAATTTGAAGTGGAAGCAATGCGTTTAAGAGACAAATTTTTGGCAAAACAATACCCTAGCAATTTACTAGAGGACTCATTAGAGAGAGTAAGAAAGCTATCAAGACGTACACTGTTAACAGTCAAAACAGCACAAAATAAAGAAACAGACTCCCAATTTAGAATAATTCTCCCCTACACAATACAAAGGAAGAAAATTGAGGAGATAGTGAAACGTCATTGGCACCTTTTATTGCAGGACAAAACCTTAGGTAGGATAATACCAACAAAACCACTAATTATATACACCAAAGCACCAAATTTGGGTATTAAGGTGGCCCCTTCCATCAAGACAAAACACAGTATAAACCCAGACTTGGGAGGATGGATGAATTTAAAAGGTTTTTTTAGATGTGGACAATGCGCATGCTGTAAAATAACGAAAATCCCTAGAAATACAAAAAAGGTTCTTTCTAGCCAAAATTCATTTACATGGGAAATAGAACAGTTCTTAACGTGCAACACAGTGAGTGTGATCTACCTCGTCCAGTGCCCATGCGCCAGGCAGTACATCGGACGAACCAAAAGAGCCTTGAGAGTGAGAATATCCGAACATATTACAAATATCAAAAAGGGATATTTACAACACTCACTCTCAAGGCACTTTAAAGAGGCCCACAACCAAGACCCCACAGGGTTGGTTTTTGTGGCCCTGGAGAAAATTGAGAAGCACTGGAGAGGTGGGAATCACATCGAACGGATGTCTAGAGCAGAAACAAAACAGATTTACAATTTTGGAAGCATGTTGCCAGTGGGTTTAAATGCAGAAATGGAGATTTTTGGCTTTTTATGAGTTTGGGTGGTGTGCCTCTCATCCAATGGGGGATCGCATGTCTGGCCGTTTATCGGCGCTGCGACCCCCCCTTGGTGATAGGCCCACTCCCCCACATCTACCTACAACATATTAATCTACAAGTAGCTTGAACGTAAAACAAGAGAGAGGTTTTATTATCCTGCTTTTTATAATGAACAAGACCCCAAATTACCCTTCCCTCAAACATATTGGGTATATTTTATGTTGATTTTAACAGGAGTCATGTATTTTATGTAGTTGATGTATTTTATAAACTTAAGAGTGTAAATTGATCAACTGAAGATTGCTTTTTTCGCTGTCTATACTTATTATAATATCCTGATGCAATGGAAAGAAAAAACGCATGGACAACGAAAAAAACGCATGCAAATCGCATTGATACCGCAATGTGTTCAAAATACATTCCAGTCCAGATTTTATAATGATCTTGTGGGGACATAAAAGGAAGTGATGTACAACAGGGATTCAGCCACTGAGGAAGAGGAGTGAAGTCCTCGAAACGCGTCTGGCGTGGAAATCCCTGCTGCAAGTGTTAATCCGGACATGAAAAAGATCATTTGATTGACTTTTCAAATTTGGAGCGCTCCATTTCTCCCATCTTGCTATGCGCACTAGCACATCAGATACCGGAACTAAGTAACGAAGCCCCGCAATATCTCTGCAGGAACACGTGACCTAGAACAGAGTGCGAGGACGCCGGAAGTAAGTACAGCAGCGCGGTGTGGAAGGCAGGTGAACGAGAGGGCCGGATATCTGCAGACACCGGTAAGCAATATCTCTCCACAGCCTGTGACCACCGCACACAATCCACTACGGTGAGGAAAGACTGAACGCCACAATTGGCGGATTGTATGTTATCGAGATCTGAATCACAGACTCGAAAGAAGTCAGTACTGTCCGGACGTTGATTGCTGGTATTTAAAGGAACATTGTCCCAGATTGAAATATTGTATCATGGACTTTCCAATTTGAACTAGTTGCACATGTCACCCATCTAGGACCGTTAGACAAGTGGAAATTTTATTGAGTTTTTAGGGGGATATTTTATGTATTATGTACCATGTATTCACTTTTGATTTAGACATATGTCATATTTTTTAAACATTAAAAGCTGATGTTGTGATCCACATAGTGAGTGCCAGTCCCTACTATCTAAAAACTAATAATACTATTTGCTGAAGTGAGACTACCCCTTTAAGCCAAATCCACTAGCAGCAGGTAGATAATCATGATGTTATTATGATATTTAATTCATATAATATCAGCTTTCCAAAGTGTATTTTATGCAGTTTTGTGATTTTTCAATTATCTCAATGCAATTTTTCAATTTGAAGGTACACCTGTTGTCCTTGCTGCACTATTCTGTAATGAGGAAAGTGAGTTTATGAAAGTACTGCATTGCAAAAAGACCAAATTACTGTTGATAATAGAAAAAAATAACAATATTGAAATTACTGCTTGCATATTTATTTTCTTTCTTGTAAATTACTTGTACCTTTATCCATTATTTTCCCTGCAATTTGAACATTTTGATAATATGTTCTTGTTTTCATAGACAGTTTAAAAGCCTTACATGTTCCACTGAAGATATTATGGAAATGGAAGATGAAATTGTTTTAACAGAGTTATAGGAATGCTTAATTTGAATAACATTTACAATGACTTACATTTTTAAACTGATATTGTTATAATGGGATGTCATTGCCAGAATAGAGAAAAAAATAAAAATTGAAACCACAGAGGCACTGATATAAAAACTGTTCAAGCAGGAAGTGTTGTAACAGTAACACATATTTTATGGCTGTGTATAGTGTTAAAGGGAGTCTGTCACCTAATCTGAGTGTTTTAGACCACTCATATCTGGTTATAGACTCTTTGAGCCTCTGTGTCCCTATCAGAGGCCGATGCAGGTGGCGCAATGTTGTCATCGTGCCGCCTGAGTCGTACAGCGCGGGACACAGGCCGGAAGAGGCCTGCATCGCATTGCTGCCAGCCTGATGGAGGTAAGTATAAGTGTTTATTTTTTTATATGTTACTACTACTGGCACATGATTGGGGGGCATCTATGGGGGCACTTGTTACTGGCACATGATTGGGGGGCATCTATGGGGGCACTTGTTACTGGCACATGATTGGGGGGCATCTATGGGGGCTTCTGTTACTGGCACATGATTGGGGGCATCTATGGGGGCTTCTGTTACTGGCACATGATTGGGGGCATCTATGGGGGCACTTGTTACTGGCACATGATTGCGGGGCATCTATGGGGGCACTTGTTACTGGCGCATTATAGGGGGGCATCTATGGAAGCACTTGTTACTGGTACATGATTGGGGGGCATCTATGGGGGCACTTATTACTGGCACATGGTTGGGGGCATGTATAGGGACAATTGTTATTGGCACATGTGTGGGGGGCATCTATGGGGGTACTTGCTACTGGCACATGATTGTGGGGCATCTATGGGGGTACTTGTTACTGGCACATGATTGGCGGCATATATGGGGGTATTTGTTACAGGCACAAGAATGGGCGGCATCTATGGGGGCACTTGTTACTGGCACATGATTGAGGGGCATCTATGGGGGAATATCTTACTGGCACATTATTGGGGGGCACTGTGGGGGCATCTATGGGGCACTTCTTACTGGCACATGATTGGTGGCACTTTTCACTGGCACATTATTGGGTGGCACTATGGGGGCATCTACTGAGGCCACAAAAAAGGAGTATTTTATATGGGGGAAGGGGGAGAGGAACACTATGGGGTCTTCTACTGAGGCCACAAAGAAGGGGTATTTTATATGGGGGGCTCTGTATAGGGGCATTTTATGCTGGGGCACATTATGATGGGTTCTATGGGGAAGGGGAGAGAGGAGTACTATCGGCTCATCTATGGGGGGCACTAAGAAGGGGTATTTTATACTTGAAAATTAAGTGGGACACTGAGGGCATCTACTGGGGCACTATGTATGGGGCATTTTATACTGGTACATTATGGGTGGCACTTGGAAGAAGGGGAGAGAGGAGCACAATGGGTGCATTTCCTGGGTGCCCTATATAGGGGTATTTTATACTGGCACATTATGGGGGCACTATGGGGAAATTAGCTCAACTGGGGCATTAAAAGGGGGTATTTTTTGCACTGGCACATTATAAGAAGAATTATTACTACTGGGGGGCATTATGATGGGCTTACAGAAGTTGATTTTTACCTTCATTTTTTCAATCCCCGTTGGCTGCAGAGTGGGAGGAGCCATAGCCTAACTGGATCAGGGCTTGGCTTAGCAGGATCTGGGGACAGGGTTTTTAAGTCCATCTCTTGAGGATGGCCATTACCTGTCCCCTGAACTGTGACCTCCACAGCCCTTTGCTCTCCTAACAGTGTCATCCACCACGCCCTGCCCCTTTAAAGTTGACCTGCAGCATGAAGAAAAATGGCTGGGTTGTTATGGAAACCTGGTGTAAAACTGTGTGTATGGGGAGACTAAGGACCTGCGAGCTTCTATTGGCTGATTAGGGATATGTGACTGTGTGTATGGCAGTTGGGATTTGAAGCGAAAGACCTGCAGGCTTCTATTGGCTAATGTAGGTCATGTGATGTGCCATATTTGCATTTTTTTGGGAAATATCTCAGGAACGGTACGTGCTAGAGAGCTGAGACCCGTTCTAAAACCTTCCCAGACACCTGATGTACCTGTGTGCCAAATTTCGTGATTGTAAATGCGATGCTCGACACATTGCGGTGTTCGGCCAAACACTGTGTGTGCTCGAACGCGATGCTCGAGTCTCCTCCCCGCACGTTTGTTGGCTGCTAAACGTGCGGGGAAGTACTGCCATTCACTGTAATGCCATAGCCATGTTGGTTGCTGGCATTACAGTGATTGGCTGGCCGGAAAGTGTCATCGGGTGCTATATAGCACCCGATGAAGCGTGGTTCGGCTCAGTCTTTGTGAGGGAGAGCTGCAACAGAAGGGACAGATAGTGTAGAGACAGGAATTGTGTTTTTTGTTTTGTTTTTTGCTAGGGTTTAGTAGTGGAAGGTGTTAGAGACCCAAAAGTCCTTTTAAGGACCTTTTGTTTAATCTGGCTGCAATATAAATATTATTAGTGCAACCTGCACTAAATTGCATACAATTGTTTGGCCGCTGCTGACAGTGACACAACCTCTGCTACATCTGTTGTGTTACATTTGCGCATCCTAAATATCTGTGACATTCAGCGCAATTGTTTGGCCGCTGCTGACAGCGACATCACCTGCGCTACATCTCCTGTATAACATTTGTGCATCCGAAATATCAGTGACATTCAGGTTAATTTTTTCACCGCTTATGACAGCGACATTACCTGCGCTACATCTCCTGTATAACGTTTGCACATCCTAAATATCAGTGACATTCAGTTACATTTTTTCGCCGCTGGTGACAGCGACATTACCAGCGCTACATCTCCTGTATAACATTTGGACATCCTAAATATCAGTGACATTCATTTTAACATTTTCACTGTTGGTGACAGCGACATTACCTGCATTAGATCTCCTGTATAACGTTTGCGCATCCTAAATATCAGTGACAGTCAGTTTAATTTATTTGTGCATACACTTACAAAACCTGTGCTACTGTACGTGTGACATACTTGCAAGCATATATACCATTTAATATTCTCAAGGCAAGCAGTAAGGGATGGGGAAGTGGCTGTGCTGCTGATGGTAAACGCAGAGGCCGTGGCCCTGGACGCGGTGAAACTGTGCCTGCTGCCAGAGCACAAAAAAACACACTCATCCACGATACCTAGCTTCATGTCCCAGTTTGCAGGGTGGCGCAGGACACCTCTCTCAAAGTCACACCAGTGTGACCAGGTGGCTGGTTGGATTGCAGCAGATAATGCTTCCAGTCGGTTAAGCACCACAGTCTTCCACAAAGTCCAGTCTCAGTAGCCAAGAATCTGGTCAACAGAATCCTCACCCTGATCCTCCTTCCTCCCACCATGGAGAGTCTTGGCAAACAAGTGATCCAACACTTGGATATTCCAAGGAGCTCTTTTCATCGCCATTCCTTGATTTGGGCCTCTCGCCAAGCCCGCTTGAAGAGGGACATGAGGAGATCTTGTGAACTGATTCCCAAACTCTTGAGCATCCACGGTCAGAAAAAGATGACGGTGGGAAACGGCAATTAGTGTTTCACAAGGTGGATGATGATGATGAGATACAGTTGCCAATAAGTCAACCACAATTGGTGTCTCAGGCGGTTCATGATTAGGATGAGACACAGTTGTCAATAAGTGAGGTTGTGGTTAGGTCAACAAGTCAGGAGGATGAATAAAAAACACAATGTCTCTGCGTAGGAAATCAGTCCCCTCAAGCGCTGCAAATCCCAAGACAGTGTGGGAAAAAAGTCAGTGGAACAAATGATAGGGAGAAGGATTGCTCTGCAAGAAAAGATTCTTTTAAATATTCCTATTATCTTCTCAAATTCGGAAAAATCTTCAGTTAGATGGACCACATTCAATAATTTTCAACAGTTGCATGGAAACCTAAAATGCAGTGAAAAAAACGCACTATGGTGTAGTATGTTCCAAACACCAATCGCATTGGATATATGCCATATACTCACAAGGATCACTTATACTGCGCACAGAAAGAGACTGGTGTATCTTCAATCAAGGAGCTCTAGTTGTAAAACCAGCAAGAACCAGGAGCCACTTATAAGGAGATGTTTGGTCGGAACTCCGATCTCACTGGATGAGCGTCACTTCAAGGTAACAACTGTCTCACACTTCCATAGTGCTCGGAAGGGAAGGAAAGCGCAAAAATAGTGAAGTACGTCTCAGCGATTACAGATGAAAATGGTTTATTGTACTTACAAAAATACAAGGATAAAAACGTGTTTAAGAACAAGGTATGTTGCCCTAAAACGTGTTTAAGAACAAGGTATGTTGTAAGTCAGGAGGATGACCAGAGTAAGGAAGTAAAAGAGGAGGACGATGAAATCACTAACCCAACCTGGGAAGGTGGCAAGCCGACCGAGGACAGCAGTACAGAGTGGGAGGGATCCGCAGCACCGCAACAGGCTGGAAGAGGCAGTGGGGTGGCAAAAGGGAGAAGGTGGGCCACACCAAACAGGCCAACAACTGTTCCCCGGAGCACCCTCTTGTGGCAATCTCCCTTGCCAAGGGGTAGGTGTTCCGCAGTCTGGCGCTTTTTTGAGGAAAGTGCGGACAATAAAAAAATTGTGATTTGAAACCTGTGCCGTACCAAAATGAGCAAGGGCATGAACACTAGCAACCTCACCACTACCAGCATGATCCTCCACATGCCATCAAAGCACCCTAATAGGTGGTCCGAATGCCTGGGTCCACAATCAGTGTGTGCGGGTCACACCACTGCCTCCTCTTCCCCTGTGTTACGTGCTGGCCAATCCACTGTCCAAGACGCAGGCCCAGATGCCTCCCTTCCTGCACCTGGACTTTTGCAAGCACCATCATCTAGCACTTCCACTTCTGTGTCCAGGCGCAGTGCACAGATGTCCATACCCCAGGCCTTTGAACGAATGCGCAAATATCCAGATACCCACCCACAGGACATTGCACTAAATGGGCACCTTTCCAAATTGCTGGCCCTGGAAATGTTGCAATTTAGGCTTGTGGACACTGAGGCTTTCCGCAGCCTGATGGCGGCGGCCGTCCCTCGTTAATCCCCAGCCGCCTAATGTTTTAGAGGGTTTTCTCAGCGTCAGACCCTCACCCCTAATGTTTTAGATGGTCAGATCAGCAGCAGGCCCTCACCCCTAATGTTTTAGATGGTCAGCTCAGCAGCAGGCCCTTGCCTCTAATGTTTTAGAGGGTCACCAGTAGAGATGGCCCGAATAGTTCGCCGGCGAATAGTTCCCGGCGAACATAGCTTGTTCGCGTTCACCGTGACGGGCGAACATATGCGATGTTCGGTCCGCCCCCTATACATCATCATTGAGTAAACTTTGACCCTGTACTTCACAGTCAGCAGACACATTCCAGCCAATCAGCAGCAGACCCTCCCTCCCAGACCCTCCCACCTCCCGGACAGCATCCATTTTAGATTCATTCTGAATCTGCATTCTCAGTGAGAGGAGGGACAGTGCTGCTGCTGCTGCTGCTGATTCAATAGGGAAAGCGTTAGCTAGGGCAGTGTTCTGTGTCCACAGACTCATCTGCTGTAAGGACAGTGTCCTGACAGCACCCCAAAAAGCCCTTTTCAGGGCTGGTACATCAGTCTGCTTTTTTTTATTTTTATATACAGGGAGTGCAGAATTAATAGGCAAGTTGTATTTTTGAGGATTAATTTTATTATTGAACAACAACCATGTTCTCAATGAACCCAAAAAACTCATTAATATCAAAGCTGAATATTTTTGGAAGTAGTTTTTAGTTTGTTTTTAGTTTTAGCTATTTTAGGGGGATATCTGTGTGTGCAGGTGACTATTACTGTGCATAATTATTAGGCAACTTAACAAAAAACAAATATATACCCATTTCAATTATTTATTTTTACCAGTGAAACCAATATAACATCTCAACATTCACAAATATACATTTCTGACATTCAAAATCAAAACAAAAACAAATCAGTGACCAATATAGCCACCTTTCTTTGCAAGGACACTCAAAAGCCTGCCATCCATGGATTCTGTCAGTGTTTTGATCTGTTCACCATCAACATTGCGTGCAGCAGCAACCACAGCCTCCCAGACACTGTTCAGAGAGGTGTACTGTTTTCCCTCCTTGTAAATCTCACATTTGATGATGGACCACAGGTTCTCAATGGGGTTCAGATCAGGTGAACAAGGAGGCCATGTCATTAGATTTTCTTCTTTTATACCCTTTTTTGCCAGCCACGCTGTGGAGTACTTGGACGCGTGTGATGGAGCATTGTCCTGCATGAAAATCATGTTTTTCTTGAAGGATGCAGACTTCTTCCTGTACCACTGCTTGAAGAAGGTGTCTTCCAGAAACTGGCAGTAGGACTGGGAGTTGAGCTTGACTCCATCCTCAACCCGAAAAGGCCCCACAAGCTCATCTTTGATGATACCAGCCCAAACCAGTACTCCACCTCCACCTTGCTGGCGTCTGAGTCGGACTGGAGCTCTCTGCCCTTTACCAATCCAGCCACGGGCCCATCCATCTGGCCCATCAAGACTCTCATTTCATCAGATATTTCTTGGCCCAGTCTTGATGTTTCAGCTTGTGTGTCTTGTTCAGTGGTGGTCGTCTTTCAGCCTTTCTTACCTTGGCCATGTCTCTGAGTATTGCACACCTTGTGCTTTTGGGAACTCCAGTGATGTTGCAGCTCTGAAATATGGCCAAACTGGTGGCAAGTGGCATCTTGGCAGCTGCACGCTTGACTTTTCTCAGTTCATGGGCAGTTATTTTGCGCCTTGGTTTTTCCACACGCTTCTTGCGACCCTGTTGACTATTTTGAATTAAACGCTTGATTGTTCGATGATCACGCTTCAGAAGCTTTGCCATTTTAAAAGTGCTGCATCCCTCTGCAAGATATCTCACTATTTTTGACTTTTCTGAGCCTGTCAAGTCCTTCTTTTGACCCATTTTGCCAAAGGAAAGGAAGTTGCCTAATAATTATACACACCTAATATAGGGTGTTGATGTCATTAGACCACACCCTTTCTCATTACAGAGATGCACATCACCTAATATGCTTAATTGGTAGTAGGCTTTCGAGCCTATACAGCTTGGAGTAAGACAACATGCATAAAGAGGATGATGTGGTCAAAATACTCATTTGCCTAATAATTCTGCACGCAGTGTATATACATATATTGCAGTTGCCTGCCCGTGTGTGAGAGGAGGGACAGTGCTGCAGCTGCTGATTCAATAGGGAAATCGTTAGCTAGGGCATTGTTCTGTGTCCACAGACTCATCTGCTGTAAGGACAGCGTCCTGACAGCACCCCAAAAAGCCCTTTTCAGGGCTGGTACATCAGTCTGCTTTTTTTATTTTATTTTATATATACATATATTGCAGTTGCCTGCCCGTGTGTGAGAGGCTGCAGGCTCAGTCACAGACAGTACTGTATGCACACCATTCATACAGGGTGTGACAGAAAATACCTCGCAGATAAAAAACATTCTATTTAATATTTTTCTGTGATCTAATCCCATTTGCAAGCCCGTGTGTGTCAGGCCCACACAGACTGTATTGTGTCCACTGGCTAGTGGCTAGACTTCCACTTATACCGTTACAGGGTGTCATTTACTCACAAATACCTCGCAGATAAATAAAAATTATATTTAATATTTTTCTGTGATATAATCACAGTTGCAAGCCTGTGTGTGTCAGGCCCACACAGACTGCACTATGCCCACTGCCCACCATTATATAGGGTGGCACAGTACCTTGCATGCATAGTAACACTTATCTAATAAAAAATGACAGGCAGAGGCAGGCGACGCCGCAGGGGCCGTCGTGTTCGTGGTGCTGTGATTTCCACTGGCCCTGGAATAATGCCCAGTGTTCAGAGGCCACGTACCCTGAACCCAAAAAATTCTGAGAAAATAGTTGACTGGCTTACACAGGACACCCAATCTTCAACAGCTTCCGCTAAGAACCTTGACGCACCATCCTCCTCCAGCTCAGCTTTGGTCACCTGCTCTCAAGTTACCACTCTCCCGCCCGCCGCCACCACCACCACTACCACCACCACAGCCACCACAGCCGCATCACTTGATCCCTCAGAGGAGTAATTTACACATCATTTGGATGAAATTTGTGATGCTCAACCATTATTGCCAGGGGATGGAGATAACAGACATGGACGTACAGTGTGATGATGATGATGATGTTGTACCCGCTGCTGCTTCCTTTGCTGAGGTGTCAGATACAAGTGAAGTGTTTGATGATGACGATGTGTCCGTGGATGCCACGTGGGTGCCCGCTCGAAGAGAAGAAGAAGAGGGGGAAAGTTCAGAAGGGGAGACAGAGAGAAGGAGGAGACGAGTTGGAAGCAGGGGGAGGTCATTGCAAGGAGCTAGTGGCACAGTCAGACAGCATGTATCGGCACCCGGGGTCAAACAGACAGCACGCCAATCAACACATGCTGCTGCCACCACCAGAATGCCATCATTGCAAAGCTCAGCAGTGTGGCATTTTTTTTGTGTGTCTGCCTCTGACAACAGCGATGCCATTTGCAACCTGTGCCAAAAGAAACTGAATCGTGGGAAATCCAACACCCACCTAGGTACAACTGCTTTGCGAAGGCACATGATCGCACATCACAAACGCCTATGGGATAAACACATGATGACGAGTAGAAGCAGCACACAACCTCAAAGCCACCATCCTCCTCCTGGTCCAGCATCTTTAGCCACGTCAAACACTGCTATCCTCCTTGCCCCCTCTCAACCACCCGCCACTTCACCTCTCACCTTCAGCAGTTCCATCTCATCTGCCCACAGTCAGGTGTCTGTAAAGGAAATGTTTGAGCGTAGGAAGCCAATGTCCCAGAGTCACCCCCTTGCCCGGCGTCTGACAGCTGGCTTGACGGAATTCTTAGCCCACCAGCCTTTACCATACCAGCTGGTGGAGTCTGAGGCCTTAAAAAAATTTGTTGCTATTGGGACACCACAGTGGAAGGTACCCGGACAAATTTTTTTTTCAAAAAAGGCAATCCCAAACCTCTACTCAGTGATTGAAAAGGAAGTCATGGCATCTCTGGCATACAGTGTTGGGGCAAGGGTCCATCTGACCACTGATACCTGGTCTTCAAAGCATGGTCAGGGCAGGTATATCACCTACACTGCGCATTGGGTCAACCTGCTGACGGCTGACAAGCATGGAATGCGTGTCTCTGCAGCGGAGTTGGTGACACCGCCACGACTTGCAGGCAGGCCTACTGCCACCTCCTCTACTCCTCCTACTCCATCCTCTTCCATAACCTCCTCGGCTGAGTCCTCTTCTGCTGCGGCGTCTGGCTGCACATCAACTGAATCCCCCCAGCTCCCCAGGGGCTATTCCACATCCCGGATACGACAGTGTCACGCTGTCTTGGGGTTGACGTGCCTGAAAGCAGAGAGCCACACCGGACCAGCACTCCTGTCCGCCCTGAACGTACAGGTGGATCAGTGGCTGACCCCGCACCAACTGGAGATCGGCAAAGTGGTGTGTGACAATGGAAGCAATTTGTTGGCGGCATTGAATTTGGGCAAGTTGTCACGGCACACGTGTTGAATCTCATCGTACAACGCTTTGTGTCTAAGTACCCAGGCTTACAGGACGTCCTCAAGCAGGCCAGGAAGGTATGTGGCCATTTCAGGCGTTCCTACACGGCCATGGCGCACTTTTCAGATATTCAGCGACAAAACAACATGCCAGTGAGGCGCTTGATTTGCGACAGCCCGACACGTTGGAATTCAACACTCCTAATGTTCGACCGCCTGCTCCAACAAGAAAAAGCCGTCAACGAGTATTTGTATGACCGGGGTGCTAGGACAGCCTCTGCGGAGCTGGGAATTTTTTTGCCACGTTACTGGACGCTCATGCGCAATGCCTGTAGGCTCATGCGTCCTTTTGAGGAGGTGACAAACCTAGTCAGTCGCACTGAAGGCACCATCAGCGACCTCATCCCATTTGTTTTCTTCCTGGAGCGTGCCCTGCGAAGAGTGCTGGATCAGGCTATAGATGAGCGTGAAGAGGAAGAGTTGTGGTCCCCATCACCGCCAGAAACAGCCTTGTCATCATTGCTTGCTGGACCTGCGGCAACGCTGGAAGAGGAGTGTGAGGAAGAGGAGTCAGAGGAGGAATGTGGCTTTGAGGAGGAGGAAGACCAACCACAGCAGGCATCCCAGGGTGCTCGTTGTTGTCACCTATCTGGGACCCGTGATGTGGTACGTGGCTGGGGTGAAGAACAGACCGTCAATGACATCAGTGAGGACGAGGAACGGGAAATGAGTAGCTCGGCATCCAACCTTGTGCAAATGGGGTCTTTCATGCTGTCATGTCTGTTGAGGGACCCTCGTATAAAAAGGATGAAGGAGAACGACCTGTACTGGGTGGCCACGCTACTAGACCCCCGTTATAAGCAGAAAGTGGCGGAAATGTTACCAACCGAAAGTCGGAAAGGATGCAGCAGTTCAAAACAAAACTAAAAAATATGCTTTACACAGCTTATAAGGGGGATGTCACAGCACAACAGGAATCTAACAGGGGAAGAGGTGAAAGTAATCCTCCTCCTACCACGACCACGGCGGCAAGGACAGGACGCTTTACAGATGTGTTGTTGATGGAGGACATGCAGAGCTTTTTCAGTCCTACACATCACCACAGCCCTTCAGGATCCAGCCTTAGAGAACGACTCGACCGACAGGTAGCAGACTACCTCGCCTTAACTGCAGATATCGACACTCTGAGGAGCGATGAACCCCTTGACTACTGGGTGTGCAGGCTTGACCTGTGGCCTGAGCTATCCCAGTTTGCGATAGAACTTCTGGCCTGCCCCGCTTCAAGTGTCCTGTCAGAAAGGACCTTCAGTGCAGCAGGAGGCATTTTCACTGACAAAAGAAGTCGCCTCGGTCAAAAAAGTGTTGATTACCTCACCTTCATTAAGATGAATGAGGCATGGATCCCGAATGGACTGACAGTGGGGGATACGTTTGACTAACAAAGGGCCTAATGACATGCCTTGACCTCAAAATGGTCCCCACGCTGCTGTATTTAATGTCTGCATACCGGATGACTTTCGTGAATTCTCCGTCACCAACTAGGGTTCAAGCCGCAATGTTTTAGTCACCTTTCTGCCTTGAAAACATTAATTTTTCCGGCCGCTGCTACAACAGCGGCTGCAACAATAACATTATTTTTCAGGCATGTGTACATGCCTAATTTTTCTGGCCTCTGGTGCTGCACTGTGGCTGCAAAAACAAAACAAAAAAAAAAGGCACATACAAGTATCAATTCCCCTTCGTGATCGTTACCTTGTTGTGGTGAAGGGGCTTGCATATCACAATGAAGCGATCATCACCTCTATGAGTGTGTTGGCAATGTTGCCACACCCCAGATGATAAGGCCGTTGCTTCATTATGATCAGACCAAAAGCGATCAGCTGGATAATTTTTCATAGAAAAAACATACATTTTTTTATATTTTTTTTTAAAGTTGTATGGGTGGGTTTTTAATACATAAAATAAAAAAAATCATAATAAAGTCTCTTAATAGTTTATTAGAAATAATGCAGATAATTTAAAAAATCCCCATCAATTCCAATACAAAGCAAGTACAAAGCTCAGAACTAAATTATTCCAGGATGTCGTAATGGTTCGTTAATTCGACAATGGTTAATCAATTCGACACACGTCCCCGGATAGGGGACGTAACAGGGATTAAACTGATAGGAATAGTACTAGTTAAGACACCACTCATATAGGGTGTCACAGCACATTGCTCCGTGCACGCGCAGTGCCCCAACTTGGGACTGAGTAAGAGGACCGACCAAGCTGCTTTTTCCATCTCCCGGTTCCTAAAATCAATTCATTTTGGTGTATCAGAGTTTGGTCTGTCACTGTGAAGGCAGTCGAAGGTACCCGGCCTAAATTTTTTTTCACAAAAGACAATCCCACCCTGATATGGGACGTAACAGGGATTAAACTGAAGAGTATAGTACTACAGAAAATTCCACTCATATCCGGTGGGGCAGTAAATTGCACGGCGCAGACGCAGTGACCGTGGCGTGGATTCAAACAAAGGGTTGGGAGCCAGCATTTTTTTTTAACCATCTCCCCGTTCGAAAAAATCTATTTAATAATTTGACCCCAGATTGGGGACGTAACAGGGATTAAACTGATGAGAAGAGAGAACTACAGAAAATACCACTCATATCCGGTGGGGCAGTAAATTGCACGGCACAGACGCAGTGACTGTGGATTCTAACAAAGGGGAGGGATTTTTTTAACCATCTCCCCGTTCGAAAAATCAATTCAATTCACCTTACGGGGACCCTTGGTGTTGTACGTGGCTGGGTGGAGGAAGAAACCTTCAATGACATCAACGGGACATGGCTAGCTTGGTATCCAACCTTGAACAAATGGGGAGTTTGCGGTTGGGCAAATGGACTGTTTGCGGTTGTTTGCGGTGCATTAAAAGGGGAGTTTTGTCTGTCAATGTCTGTGAAGCGGGCGTAACCCTTACACTACCTGATCGATACGACATCATACCTGATCGTATACACACACTGGATGTTTTAAACCACGATGTTCAAAAAAAATTGGATTGTTAGGTGATTTATGCCCTTTATGGATTAAAATCCAACTCTGCGTCAACTACATAATTTTCCATGGGAGTTTTGCCATGGATCCCCCTCCGGCATGCCACAGTCCAGGTGTTAGTCCCCTTAAAACAACTTTTCCATCACTACTGTGGCTAGAAAGAGTCCCTGTGGGTTTTAAAATTCGCCTGCCTATTGAAGTCTATGGCGGTTTGCCCGGTTTGCCCATTCGCGAACATTTGCAGAAATTCGCATTCAGCGTTCGAGAACGGAAAATTTTATGTTCGCGACATCACTAGTCACCAGCAGGCCATCAATCATAATTTTTCAAGGTTCTGTATGATGCCCTCCTTTATGTGTAATAAAGGGTGTATTGGAGTGCCGGTTCCTTTATGAGTGTAGTTGCCCACTACCTGAACAAGTGTACCACAATGTATTGGAGGGCCTCTTCCTTGTAATTTTTGGCAGTACTTGCACTTTATATACAAGTAAATATACAGGAAAGAATGTCTCCTAACAATTTTTCCTCTAAAATCGATTTTATCTTCGGTTTTGTGCGTATTATTGTCAATCTGTAAAATTGGCGTACTACTTGGACAACATCGTTTCCATCATTGACCTGGGAGTCCAAGATGCATCCAGACATCCTCCTCATACTGTTCCCGAACCATTTCAGTGGTGTTTCCATGAATTTCTGACCTTTTCCTGTGAACCAGACACCCTCCCCTCTTCAGAACAGGGGGTGCCTGGTTTAATGCTTGGGTTCTCCAATTGACTTCCATTGTGCTCGGGTGCTCTTTAGAGCACCCGAGCATTCCAAAGTGTTCTACATGAGCACAAGAGCACTTTGGTGCTCGATCAACACTAGTTAAGTTACATTGTTCTACAGCCATTTATGGGTTGTATTAATAGGAAATATATACGTATAGTACGTCTTATTAGCTGTTCTGCGGTGAATTTTGATTGTTATATTTGATGTAGCCGATCTCACTTGGGAGCCGGTTGAAAAAGGGGCTTCATAATCATTATCAGGAGAAGAGGGTGGCAGCCTGCTCGTAATGCAGCGGCTGAGCCAGCAGGGTGGTAGCGTGGTCGTGAGTCACCACGGTGGCAGCAGTGGGAGGTTGGGAGCCAAACATGTACAGGGTAGACCAACCACTTTGCAGAAGCCTACCTGCCCTGAAAGTAGCGGTGCAAGGGTTAATGGAGGCAGCAGTAGCAGGTAGTCAGTGCGGAGTGTTGGGGGGAAAATTATATACTCGGCGGTGTGAAAATTCTTGTTAGGACGCCGGAGGACGTGAACATTGCCATTTGCCAAATTTGTGGGCAGAAGGTGAAACGTGGCCAGGGTACCAATGTTGGCACTATGGCCCTGCGTCAACACATGCAGTGTCACCATAAAGTGGCCTGGAAGAACTGTGGCTTCGATGTGGTGGTCCAGCCTGCCGCAGCAACCGCTGCATCACCCGGTGGCACGCACCCAATTTCATGCAGTCAAGCTGAAGGGAGCTGTCTGTCCTTCCCATCATCTGCTTGTCCTGATGATCCTGCTCCTCATCATCCTTCTCCTTGTTAGTCATTTTGGCAGCAATCGATCACCGAAGCAATTGTCAAGAGACAACAGTATGCGTGCACTCATCCAACGACGCAGAAATTGAATGTACTCCTGGCCAAGTTGCTGGTGCTGCAGTCCCTCCCTTTCCAATTGCTGGACTCTGCACCTTTCAGAGAACTGATGGCTTGTGCCGAGCCGAGGTGGAGAGTCCCAAGTCGTCATTTCTTTAACGCAGTCTACTATTACCACATTGTATAACATCCAGCCTCTGGCCATGCAGTCTATCATTACCACAGTGTGTAACATCCAGCCTCTAGCCATGCAGTCTGCCATTACCACAGTGTATAACATCAATCCTCTAGTCATGCAGTCTACAATTACAATAGTGTATAACATCCAGCCTCTAGCCGTTCAGTCTACCATTATTACAGTGTATAACATCCAGTCTGCCATTACCACAGTGTATCACATCCTGTGGGAGGAGCTGTGTTTCTTCCTCTGTGCTGCACTGTGAGAGGATCGAGAGCCTGACATCGTGTACTGGGGGATACACTGCCCTTTCCCCAGGGGGTGGCGTGTTCTCCCGGTATGGATCCTCGAGCCCCTGACTGCTGCCGTTTATCTACACGTGCCGGCAGCCATAGTGGAACCCCGCGTGCGGCAGGAAGACCCCCTGAAACTGGAGACTTACCTCTTGATTCTCCAGCATCAAGAAACAGCGGCAATGTGACATCGGCGGCCAGTGGAAAGCCTCAGAGAATCCCGCAGAGTGCGGCTGCAAAGCCGCAGGGAGCAGATGACAGCCCCGCTCAGACTGCGGGCAGGAGAGGAGCAGCAACCAGGAGAAGCAGAGATCTACTGCAGGAATCCCTGTGTGACTCCAGCAATGCACCGGGTGGGGTCAGGAGAGGTCCTGGGAGGAAAACAAGCCTAGGATCCTCTCTGAGCTCCTCTTCAGAGCAGATAACTCTGCACCCGGGAAAGCTGGATGGAAAAGAAAGGCCCGCTGCTGAGCAGGCAGCAGGTGAGCAGAGAGCAGAGCCGGCGGGTCAGGTTGCTGAACAAGCAGCCTGCGAAGTCTCTGGACCAGCTGCAGGAAAAGCTGCAGGAATGGAGCCTGGAACCCCAAAGGGTGAGGTATGTGAAGCTGGGAGTAGTGTTTCTGTGTCTCAGCCCAGAAGGGGTGCTTCAGGTGTAACTAGCAGTGACTTAGCTCCTGGTGTGGTTGCTGGTGTTTCTGGTTCTCCTGGTATCTCCTCTGGTGTACAAGCTGCAGAGGCCAGGAGACTGTTTAATTGGGGTGTCATGGGCCCCACTGAAACCCCCTCATTATACTCATCAAGGGTGGCACATTTTTTAAACCAGTATGAGGAGGTAAAGAAGAAATTAAAACGACTTAAATTGGAGTATAAGAATGTGAAAGTTCAGGACAACATGTTACCAAGAAGTAAAAGGGCGGTCCTCTCCTCCAGGCTGGAGAAGCTGGAGGAGGAGATTGCGACTTTGGAGGAAAAGAGGGCCTCTATAGTGAAAAATGGAGGGC